>NW_003303726.1:791950-793288 GCF_000142945.1 Phytophthora infestans T30-4
TTGTGTGATTGTTGGTGTGTGTAATTCCGTATTATCGAGGTGAAGAAAATGCGGTCGGCTTGCTCTTTCGTAAGAGCCCCTATAGCTCAGTGGTAGAGCACCGCTTAGTAAGCGGAAGGTCGGTAGTTCAATCCTGCCTGGGGGCAAATTCCTTGCAATCGTTTCACATCCGGTACCTCTCCGTGTCGGTCGTGAGCGTGCCGTGCTTCGCGGCGTCTTTGCTCTTTTGCCCCTTTGCCACATTGCCCTTGTGCACGCACATGCACACATTGCTCATTCAGCGCAACACTGCTAATTCTGCGCAACACTGCTAATTCTGCGCAACACTGCTCATTTGGCGCAGGATACTGTTGGTAACGCTCACCATTTGCCGTACTGTTCCCCGCTGAGTCAAACACATTTCCAACTCAGTTGCCCTCGTAGCTTTCCACGAAGACATACGTCGACGCTTTGTGGTGTCGGATTGGTCTGACTCGTGAGTTTCTTCAGGTGCTAATGCCATCCCGGATTCGAGCTTGCTGTCGAGCGGCACGGTCGGTCGGAGGCCATGATCGCGACGAGGTGTGAATTGGAAGGTATGGACGGGAAGAGGACCGTGTGAGGATGTGAAAAGGTGATGTAGGGTGTGTTGTGTGATTGTTGGTGTGTGTAATTCGTATTATCGAGGTGAAGAAAATGCGGTCGGCTTGCTCTTTCGTAAGAGCCCCTATAGCTCAGTGGTAGAGCACCCGCTTAGTAAGCGGAAGGTCGGTAGTTCAATCCTGCCTGGGGGCAAATTCCTTGCAATCGTTTCACATCCGATACCTCTCCGTGTCGGTCGTGAGCGAGCCGTGCTTCGCGGCGTCTTTGCTCTTTTGCCCCTTTGCCACATTGCCCTTGTGCACGCACATGCACACATTGCTCATTCAGCGCAACACTGCTAATTCTGCGCAACACTGCTCATTTGGCGCAGGATACTGTTGGTAACGCTCACCATTTGCCGTAATGGTTCCCCCCCGAGAAAAACAACACTCTTCCGGCTCGATGGCCCTCCTAACTTTTCCACAAGAACATAGTTCCAACCTTGTGGGGTCGCAATGTGTTCTGAATCCCGGAATTTCTCCCAGTGCTCAGTCCATCCGGATGTACCATCTGCTGTCGAGCGGCACGTCGTCGAGCCATGATCGCGACGAGTGTGATTGAAGTATGACGGAAGAGGACGTGTGAGGATGTGAGAAGTGATGTAGGTGTGTGTGTGATTGTTGTGTGTGAATTCGAATACGAGGTGAAAAATGGGGGTCGGTTTGCTCTTTCGAAAAACCCCATACCCAGGGGACACACCCGCTATTATCGGAGGGC
>NW_003303726.1:793527-796431 GCF_000142945.1 Phytophthora infestans T30-4
TCTCCTGCCACTCGGGGTCAAATCCCCGGCACCTTCCCTCATCCGGTCGAGACCCTGCCCGTGTCTGCGGTGAGGCGATCGCTCTCTTTCGCGGCTGTCTCCAGCATTTTCACTGCTCACGGCAACATTGCCACATGTGCACAGCTCAGCGCCACACTGCCTCATTCAGCGCAACACTGCTAATTCTGCGCAACACTGCTCATTTGGCGCAGGATACTGTTGGTAACGCTCACCATTTGCCGTACTGTTCCCCGCTGAGTCAAACACATTTCCAACTCAGTTGCCCTCGTAGCTTTCCACGAAGACATACGTCGACGCTTTGTGGTGTCGGATTGGTCTGACTCGTGCGTTTCTCCAGGTGCTAATGCCATCCCGGATTGAGGAGCTTGCTGTCGAGCGGCACGGTCGGTCGGAGGCCATGATCGCGACGAGGTGTGAATTGGAAGGTATGGACGGGAAGAGGACCGTGTGAGGATGTAAAAAGGTGATATAGGGTGTGTTGTGTGATTGTTGGTGTGTGTAATTCGTATTATCGAGGTGAAGAAAATGCGGTCGGCTTGCTCTTTCGTAAGAGCCCCTATAGCTCAGTGGTAGAGCACCCGCTTAGTAAGCGGAAGGTCGGTAGTTCAATCCTGCCTGGGGGCAAATTCCTTGCAATCGTTTCACATCCGATATCTCTCCGTGTCGGTCGTGAGCGAGCCGTGCTTCGCGGCGTCTTTGCTCTTTTGCCCCTTTGCCACATTGCCCTTGTGCACGCACATGCACACATTGCTCATTCAGCGCAACACTGCTAATTCTGCGCACACTGCTCATTTGGCGCAGGATACTGTTGGTAACGCTCACCATTTGCCGTACTGTTCCCCGCTGAGTCAAACACATTTCCAACTCAGTTGCCCTCGTAGCTTTCCACGAAGACATACGTCGCCGCTTTGTGGTGTCGGATTGGTCTGACTCGTGAGTTTCTCCAGGTGCTAATGCCAACCCGGAATGACGAGCTTGCTGTCGAGCGGCACGGTCGGTCGGAGGCCATGATCGCGACGAGGTGTGAATTGGAAGGTATGGACGGGAAGAGGACCGTGTGAGGATGTGAGAAGGTGATATAGGGTGTGTTGTGTGATTGTTGGTGTGTGTAATTCGTATTATCGAGGTGAAGAAAATGCGGTCGGCTTGCTCTTTCGTAAGAGCCCCTATAGCTCAGTGGTAGAGCACCCGCTTAGTAAGCGGAAGGTCGGTAGTTCAATCCTGCCTGGGGGCAAATTCCTTGCAATCGTTTCACATCCGATACATCTCCGTGTCGGTCGTGAGCGAGCCGTGCTTCGCGGCGTCTTTGCTCTTTTGCCCCTTTGCCACATTGCCCTTGTGCACGCACATGCACACATTGCTCATTCAGCGCAACACTGCTAATTCTGCGCAACACTGCTCATTCGGCGCAGGATACTGTTAGTAACGCTCATCATTTGCCGTACTGTTCCCCGCTGAGTCAAACACATTTCCAACTCAGTTGCTCTCGTAGCTTTCCACGAAGACATACGTCGCCGCTTTGTTGTGTCGGATTAGTCTGACGCGTGAATTTCTCCAGGTGCTAATGCCAACCCGGAATGACGAGCTTGCTGTCGAGCGGCACGGTCGGTCGGAGGCCATGATCGCGACGAGGTGTGAATTGGAAGGTATGGACGGGAAGAGGACCGTGTGAGGATGTGAGAAGGTGATATAGGGGAGGAGACAGTGATGGCAGAAATGGATTAAAGGCGCCTTTATGGCAGTTTAGGCGAGTATAAACAATTCTATTTCTCAGGCCGTTTCGCAAACAAACGGCTGTTCTGTAATGCTGAAACTTAGCGCAACGTTTCTACAAAGTTTCAACCGTCAATTCAAAGTTTTAACAGAAATGATATTTTTGAAAAGGCGAGATTTTTGCCAATCACAGCTTTTCACGATAATCAAATTGATTGGTCAAAACTCTCAGGAAACGAAAAAGCACAAGTCAAGACCGGGATAATGGTACGAAGTCGTCGCCTGTGTTTGTGTCTCCTGTGTTAGTTAATCCCCGTTATTATATGCGCGCAGTTCTTCTACTCGTTCTTTAAGACGCTGGTCGGCAAGGAAGTGGCCGTAGAGCTCAAGAACGACGTCGCGCTCATGGGTGTGCTCGACTCTGTGGATCAGTATCTCAACATCAAGCTCCTCAACGTGTCGGTCGTGGAAGGCGACAAGTTTCCGCAGCTGGTACCTTACAAAACTTAAGACACTTGTCTCGCAGCCTCTAACTCCTGGTGTATCTATCTAACACTCGCAGATGAACATGAAGAACTGCTTTATCCGCGGAAGTTCCATCCGCTACGTTCAGATCCCGGCGGGAGAAGTGGACACAGAGCTTCTACAAGACGCGGCACGTCGTGAGGCCACCGCCAACAAACAGAGCTAGAGGAGGACACAGGAGATAGTTGGAATATCTTAATAGGACCAGAATCCTTTGGTTCATAGCATCCACTATGTCTCCTGCAATCAAGCCGACAGTCGATGATCATTGTTGTGTAAGAGGAGTCTGTTGCACAGGTTTTGCTGGATGATGCCAGTCGGATGATATAGTTTTTGGTTGCGTAAGACGTTGGCGAAGGAGCCGGGGTATAGCTACTCCGGGCTACGCGCCGACTATTGCAGCCCTCCGCTTCGCTGCGGGTGCAAACGGTCTCTCTAAGCCCTCATTTTGCATGGGTTTGCATGCGTCTCACCCTCGAAACGATGGATGACCTTCAGTGTACTCGACCTTCTTCCGATTGTACCGGTATATCCATGATTTCTGTCCAGTTCTTATAATATAGTTTTGAAAATTTAACTGTACTCGGGATTTTTTTTCGTGTACTCGGGGTCAGCCTCTTTTCGCGACATCGCTGGCATCTCACC
>NW_003303726.1:800086-801730 GCF_000142945.1 Phytophthora infestans T30-4
GTGAAGAATGTAAAAAGGTGGTATACGGGGTGTTGGGTGGATTGTTGGTGTGGGTTAATTCATATTATCGAGGGGAAAGAAGAATGCGGTCGGCGTGCTCTTTCGTAAGAGCCCCCTGTAGCTCAGTGGTAGAGCACCCGCTTAGTAAGCGGAAGGTCGGGTAGTTCAATCCTGCCTGGGGGCAAATGCCTTGCAATCGTGTCACATCCGATACCTCTCCGTGTCGGTCGTGAGCGAGCCGTGCTGCGCGGCGTCTTTGCTCTTTTGCCGCTTTGCCACATTGCCCTGGTGCACGCACATGCACACATTGCTCATTCAGCGCAACACTGCTAATTCTACGCAACACTGCTAATTCTGCGCAACACTGCTCATTTGGCGCAGGATACTGTTGGTAACGCTCACCATTTGCCGTACTGTTCCCCGCTGAGTCAAACACATTTCCAACTCAGTTGCCCTCGTAGCTTTCCACGAAGACATACGTCGCCGCTTTGTGGTGTCGGATTGGTCTGACTCGTGAGTTTCTCCAGGGGCTAATGCCATCCCGGATTGAGGAGCTTGCTGTCGAGCGGCACGGTCGGTCGGAGGCCATGATCGCGACGAGGTGTGAATTGGAAGGTATGGACGGGAAGAGGACCGTGTGAGGATGTAAAAAGGTGATATAGGGTGTGTTGTGTGATTGTTGGTGTGTGTAATTCGTATTATCGAGGTGAAGAAAATGCGGTCGGCTTGCTCTTTCGTAAGAGCCCCTATAGCTCAGTGGTAGAGCACCCGCTTAGTAAGCGGAAGGTCGGTAGTTCAATCCTGCCTGGGGGCAAATTCCTTGCAATCGTTTCACATCCGATACCTCTCCGTGTCGGTCGTGAGCGAGCCGTGCTTCGCGGCGTCTTTGCTCTTTTGCCCCTTTGCCACATTGCCCTTGTGCACGCACATGCACACATTGCTCATTCAGCGCAACACTGCTAATTCAGCGCAGCACTGCTAATTCAGCGCAGCACTGCTCATTTGGCGCAGGATACTGTTGGTAACGCTCACCATTTGCCGTACTGTTCCCCGCTGAGTCAAACATACTTCCAACTCAGTTGCCCTCGTAGCTTTCCACGAAGACATACGTCGACGCTTTGTGGTGTCGGATTGGTCTGACTCGTGAGTTTCTCCAGGTGCTAATGCCATCCCGGAATGACGAGCTTGCTGTCGAGCGGCACGGTCGGTCGGAGGCCATGATCGCGACGAGGTGTGAATTGGAAGGTATGGACGGGAAGAGGACCGTGTGAGGATGTAAAAAGGTGATGTAGGGTGTGTTGTGTGATTGTTGGTGTGTGTAATTCGAATTATCGAGGTAGATAAAAGGCAGCCGGCTTTTTCTTAGGAGGAAAACACAAAGGCTCCGGTGGAAGACAACCCGTGTTGAGAGCGGATGGTCTCTAATGCATCACAGGAGGAATGCAAATTTTTTGTATTCGTTACAAAATCCAGTACCTCTTCGATTGGTCATGAGAGAAACTGTTTTTCAACACAAATTATGCATTAGCCCCCTTAGTCAGTAGCCCCTGGTACACCAATTGCCTAGTGGACGATTGATTCACACTTATAGTCGCGCGTAACGTGTTTTAGTGGGAGAGTTGGGGTATATTTACCGATTGATTA
>NW_003303726.1:801830-803526 GCF_000142945.1 Phytophthora infestans T30-4
AGCGCAACACTGCTAATTCTGCGCAACACTGCTCATTCGGCGCAGGATACTGTTGATAACGCTCATCATTTGCCGTACTGTTCCCCGCTGAGTCAAACACATTTCCAACTCAGTTGCCCTCGTAGATTTCTAAGAAGACAGACGCCGCCGCTTTGTGGTGTCGGATTGGTCTGACTCGTGAGTTTCTCCAGGTGCTAATGCCAACCCGGATTCGAGCTTGCTGTCGAGCGGCACGGTCGGTCGGAGGCCATGATCGCGACGAGGTGTGAATTGGAAGGTATGGACGGGAAGAGGACTGTGTGAGGATGTGGGAAGGTGATGTAGGGTGTGTTGTGTGATTGTTGGTGTGTGTAATTCGTATTATCGAGGTGAAGAAAATGCGGTCGGCTTGTTCTTTCGTAAGAGCCCCTATAGCTCAGTGGTAGAGCACCCGCTTAGTAAGCGGAAGGTCGGTAGTTCAATCCTGCCTGGGGGCAAATTCCTTGCAATCGTTTCACATCCGATACCTCTCCGTGTCGGTCGTGAGCGAGCCGTGCTTCGCGGCGTCTTTGCTCTTTTGCCCCTTTGCCACATTGCCCTTGTGCACGCACATGCACACATTGCTCATTCAGCGCAACACTGCTAATTCTACGCAACACTGCTAATTCTGCGCAACACTGCTCATTTGGCGCAGGATACTGTTGGTAACGCTCACCATTTGCCGTACTGTTCCCCGCTGAGTCAAACACATTTCCAACTCAGTTGCCCTCGTAGCTTTCCACGAAGACATACGTCGCCGCTTTGTGGTGTCGGATTGGTCTGACTCGTGAGTTTCTCCAGGGGCTAATGCCATCCCGGATTGAGGAGCTTGCTGTCGAGCGGCACGGTCGGTCGGAGGCCATGATCGCGACGAGGTGTGAATTGGAAGGTATGGACGGGAAGAGGACCGTGTGAGGATGTAAAAAGGTGATATAGGGTGTGTTGTGTGATTGTTGGTGTGTGTAATTCGTATTATCGAGGTGAAGAAAATGCGGTCGGCTTGCTCTTTCGTAAGAGCCCCCTATAGCTCCAGTGGGGAAAGAAACACCGCCTTATATAAGGGGAGAAGGGGCGGTAGTTTCAATCTGGCTTGGGGGCCAAATTCGCTTGCCAATCCTTTTTCACAATCTGCAATACTCTCTCCCTTGTCCGTTCGCTGAACGAAGCCCGTGCCTTCCCCGGCGTCTTTGCTCTTTTGCCCCTTTGCCACATTGCCCTTGTGCACGCACATGCACACATTGCTCATTCAGCGCAGCACTGCTAATTCAGCGCAACACTGCTCATTCGGCGCAGGATACTGTTGATAACGCTCACCATTTGTCGCACTGTTCCCCGTTGAACCAAACATACTTCCAACTGAGTTGCCCCCGTAGCTTTCCACGAAAGACATACGTCGACGCTTTGTGGTGTCTGATTGGTCTGACTCGTGAGTTTCTCCAGGTGCTAATGCCAACCCGGATTCGAGCTTGCTGTCGAGCGGCACGGTCGGTCGGAGGCCATGATCGCGACGAGGTGTGAATTGGAAGGTATGGACGGGAAGAGGACTGTGTGAGGATGTGAGAAGGTGATGTAGGGGGTGTGTTTGTGATATTGTTGGGTCTGTGTAAATCCTTATTCTCGAGGTGTACAAAAATGGGGGTCGGGTTTGTTCTTTTCGTAAGAGCCCCCTAAAGCTCAG
>NW_003303726.1:807445-1049278 GCF_000142945.1 Phytophthora infestans T30-4
ATGCCATCCCGGAATGACGAGCTTGCTGCCTAGCGGCACGGTCGGTCGGAGGCCATGATCGCGACGAGGTGTGAATTGGAAGGTATGGACGGGAAGAGGACCGTGTGAGGATGTAAAAAGGTGATGTAGGGTGTGTTGTGTGATTGTTGGTGTGTGTAATTCGTATTATCGAGGTGCAGAAAATGCGGTCGGCTTGCTCTTTCGTAAGAGCCCCTATAGCTCAGTGGTAGAGCACCCGCTTAGTAAGCGGAAGGTCGGTAGTTCAATCCTGCCTGGGGGCAAATTCCTTGCAATCGTTTCACATCCGATACCTCTCCGTGTCGGTCGTGAGCGAGCCGTGCTTCGCGGCGTCTTTGCTCTTTTGCCCCTTTGCCACATTGCCCTTGTGCACGCACATGCACACGTTGCTCATTCAGCGCAACACTGCTAATTCTGCGCAACACTGCTCATTTGGCGCAGGATACTGTTGGTAACGCTCACCATTTGCCGTACTCTTCCCCGCTGAGTCAAACAAATTTCCAACTCAGTTGCCCTCGTAGCTTTCCACGAAGACATACGTCGACGCTTTGTGGTGTCGGATTGGTCTGACTCGTGAGTTTCTCCAGGTGCTAATGCCATCCCGGAATGACGATCTTGCTGTCGAGCGGCACGGTCGGTCGGAGGCCATGATCGCGACGAGGTGTGAATTGGAAGGTATGGACGGGAAGAGGACTGTGTGAGGATGTGAGAAGGTGATGTAGGGTGTGTTGTGTGATTGTTGGTGTGTGTAATTCGTATTATCGAGATGTAAAAAATGCGGTCGGCTTGCTCTTTCGTAAGAGCCCCTATAGCTCAGTGGTAGAGCACCCGCTTAGTAAGCGGGAGGTCGGTAGTTCAATCCTGCCTGGGGGCAAATTCCTTGCAATCGTTTCACATCCGATACCTCTCCGTGTCGGTCGTGAGCGAGCCGTGCTTCGCGGCGTCTTTGCTCTTTTGCCCCTTTGCCACATTGCCCTTGTGCACGCACATGCACACATTGCTCATTCAGCGCAATACTGCTAATTCTACGCAACACTGCTCATTTGGCGCAGGATACTGTTGGTAACGCTCACCATTTGCCGTACTGTTCCCCGCTGAGTCAAACACATTTCCAACTCAGTTGCCCTCGTAGCTTTCCACGAAGACATACGTCGACGCTTTGTGGTGTCTGATTGGTCTGACTCGTGAGTTTCTCCAGGTGCTAATGCCATCCCGGAATGACGATCTTGCTGTCGAGCGGCACGGTCGGTCGGAGGCCATGATCGCGACGAGGTGTGAATTGGAAGGTATGGACGGGAAGAGGACCGTGTGAGGATGTGAGAAGGTGATGTAGGGTGTGTTGTGTGATTGTTGGTGTGTGTAATTTCGTATTATCGAAAGTGAGGAAATTGCGGGTCGGCTTGCTCTTTCGTAAGAGCCCCCTATAGCTCAGGGGTAGAGCACCCGCTTAGTAAGCGGAAGGTCGGTAGTTCAATCCTGCGTGAGAGCAAATTCCTTTGCAATCGTTTCACATCCGATGCCTCTCCGTGTCGGTCGTGAGCGAGCGATGCTTCGCAGCGTCTTTGCTCTTTTGCCCCTTTACCACATTGCCCTTGTGCACGCACATGCACACATTGCTCATTCAGCGCAACACTGCTAATTCTACGCAACACTGCTAATTCTGCGCAACACTGCTCATTTGGCGCAGGATACTGTTGGTAACGCTCACCATTTGCCGTACTGTTCCCCGCTGAGTCAAACACATTTCCAACTCAGTTGCCCTCGTAGCTTTCCACGAACACATACGTCGACGCTTTGTGGTGTCGGATTGGTCTGACTCGTGAGTTTCTCCAGGTGCTAATGCCATCCCGGATTGAGGAGCTTGCTGTCGAGCGGCACGGTCGGTCGGAGGCCATGATCGCGACGAGGTGTGAATTGGAAGGTATGGACGGGAAGAGGACTGTGTGAGGATGTGAGAAGGTGATATAGGGTGTGTTGTGTGATTGTTGGTGTGTGTAATTCGTATTATCGAGGTGAAGAAAACGCGGTCGGCTTGCTCTTTCGTAAGAGCCCCTATAGCTCAGTGGTAGAGCACCCGCTTAGTAAGCGGAAGGTCGGTAGTTCAATCCTGCCTGGGGGCAAATTCCTTGCAATCGTTTCACATCCGATACCTCTCCGTGTCGGCCGTGAGCGAGCCGTGCTTCGCGGCGTCTTTGCTCTTTTGCCCCTTTGCCACATTGCCCTTGTGCAAACACATGCACACATTGCTCATTCAGCGCAACACTGCTAATTCTGCGCAACACTGCTCATTCGGCGCAGGATACTGTTGGTAACGCTCATCATTTGCCGCACTGTTCCCCGCTGAGTCAAACACATTTCCAACTCAGTTGCCCTCGTAGCTTTCCACGAAGACATACGTCGACGCTTTGTGGTGTCGGATTGGTCTGACTCGTGCGTTTCTCCAGGTGCTAATGCCATCCCGGATTGAGGAGCTTGCTGTCGAGCGGCACGGTCGGTTGGAGGCCATGATCGCGACGAGGTGTGAATTGGAAGGTATGGACGGGAAGAGGACCGTGTGAGGATGTAAAAAGGTGATATAGGGTGTGTTGTGTGATTGTTGGTGTGTGTAATTTCGTATTATCGAGGTGAAGAAAATGCGGTCGGCTTGCTCTTTCGTAAGAGCCCCTATAACTCCATAGTAGGACCCCCCGCTAGTAAAGCGAAGGTTGGTAAGTCCATTCCTGCTGGGGGCCAAATCCCTGCCAATCGTTTCACATCCGAAATCTTTCCGTGTCGGTCGTGAGCGTGCCATGCTTCGCGGCGGCTTTGCTCTTTTGCCCCTTTGCCACATTGTTCTTGTGCAAACACATGCCCCCATTGCTCATTCAGCGCAACACTGCTAATTCTACGCAACACTGCTCATTCGGCGCAGGATACTGTTGGTAACGCTCATCATTTGTCGCAATGGTCCCCGCTGAGTCGAACGCATTTCCGAGTCAGTTGCCCTCGTAGCATTCCACTGACACATACGTCGTCGCTTTGTAGAGTCGGATTGGGTCTTGACTCGGTGAGTATCTCCAGGAGCTAATGGCATTCCCGGATTGAGGAGCTTGCTGTCGAGCGGCACGGTCGGTCGGAAGCCATGATCGCGACGAGGTGTGAATTGGAAGGTATGGACGGGAAGAGGACCGTGTGAGGATGTGAGAAGGTGATGTAGGGTGTGTTGTGTGATTGTTGGTGTGTGTAATTCGTATTATCGAGGTGAAGAAAATGCGGTCGGCTTGCTCTTTCGTAAGAGCCCCTATAGCTCAGTGGTAGAGCACCCGCTTAGTAAGCGGAAGGTCGGTAGTTCAATCCTGCCTGGGGGCCAATTCCTTGCAATCGTTTCACATCCGGTACCTCTCCGTGTCGGTCGTGAGCGTGCCGTGCTTCGCGGCGTCTTTGCTCTTTTGCCCCTTTGCCACATTGCCCTTGTGCACGCACATGCACACATTGCTCATTCAGCGCAACACTGCTAATTCTACGCAACACTGCTAATTCTGCGCAACACTGCTCATTTGGCGCAGGATACTGTTGGTAACGCTCACCATTTGCCGTACTGTTCCCCGCTGAGTCAAACACATTTCCAACTCAGTTGCCCTCGTAGCTTTCCACGAAGACATACGTCGACGCTTTGTGGTGTCGGATTGGTCTGACTCGTGAGTTTCTCCAGGTGCTAATGCCATCCCGGAATGAGGAGCTTGCTGTCGAGCGGCACGGTCGGTCGGAGGCCATGATCGCGACGAGGTGTGAATTGGAAGGTATGGACGGGAAGAGGACCGTGTGAGGATGTAAAAAGGTGATGTAGGGTGTGTTGTGTGATTGCTGGTCTGTAATTCGTATTATCGAGGTGAAGAAAATGCGGTCGGCTTGCTCTTTCGTAAGAGCCCCTATAGCTCAGTGGTAGAGCACCCGCTTAGTAAGCGGAATGTCGGTAGTTCAATCCTGCCTGGGGGCAAATTCCTTGCAATCGTTTCACATCCGATACCTCTCCGTGTCGGTCGTGAGCGAGCCGTGCTTCGCGGCGTCTTTGCTCTTTTGCCCCTTTGCCACATTGCCCTTGTGCACGCACATGCACACATTGCTCATTCAGCGCAGCACTGCTAATTCAGCGCAACACTGCTCATTCGGCGCAGGATACTGTTGGTAACGCTCATCATTTGCCGCCCTGTTCCCCGCTGAGTCAAACACATTTCCAACTCAGTTGCCCTCGTAGCTTTCCACGACGACATACGTCGCCGCTTTGTGGTGTCGGATTGGTCTGACTCGTGAGTTTCTCCAGGTGCTAATGCCATCCCGGATTGACGAGCTTGCTGTCGAGCGGCACGGTCGGTCGGAGGCCATGATCGCGACGAGGTGTGAATTGGAAGGTATGGACGGGAAGAGGACCGTGTGAGGATGTGAGAAGGTGATGTAGGGTGTGTTGTGTGATTGTTGGTGTGTGTAATTCGTATTATCGAGGTGAAGAAAATGCGGTCGGCTTGCTCTTTCGTAAGAGCCCCTATAGCTCAGTGGTAGAGCACCCGCTTAGTAAGCGGAAGGTCGGTAGTTCAATCCTGCCTGGGGGCAAATTCCTTGCAATCGTTTCACATCCCATACCTCTGCCGTGTCGGTCGTGAGCGAACCGTGCTTCGCGGCGTCTTTGCTCTTTTGCCCCTTTGCCACATTGCCCTTGTGCACGCACATGCACACATTGCTCAATTCAGCGCAACACTGGCTAATTCTGCGGCAACACTGCTAATTCTGCGCAGGACACTGCTCATTTGGCGCAGGATACTGTTAGTAACGCTCACCATTTGCCGTACTGTTCCCCGCTGAGTCAAACACATTTCCAACTCAGTTGCCCTCGTAGCTTTCCACGAAGACATACGTCGACGCTTTGTGGTGTCGGATTGGTCTGACTCGTGAGTTTCTCCAGGTGCTAATGCCATCCCGGATTGAGGAGCTTGCTGTCGAGCGGCACGGTCGGTCGGAGGCCATGATCGCGACGAGGTGTGACATTGGAAGGTATGGACGGGAAGAGGACCGTGTGAGGCATGTAAAAAGGTGATATAGGGTGTGTTGTGTGATTGTTGGTGTGTGTAATTCGTATTATCGAGGTGAAGAAAATGCGGTCGGCTTGCTCTTTCGTAAGAGCCCCTATAGCTCAGTGGTAGAGCACCCGCTTAGTAAGCGGAAGGTCGGTAGTTCAATCCTGCCTGGGGGCAAATTCCTTGCAATCGTTTCACATCCGATACCTCTCCGTGTCGGTCGTGAGCGAGCCGTGCTTCGCGGCGTCTTTGCTCTTTTGCCCCTTTGCCACATTGCCCTTGTGCACGCACATGCACACATTGCTCATTCAGCGCAGCACTGCTAATTCTGCGCAACACTGCTCATTCGGCGCAGGATACTGTTGGTAACGCTCATCATTTGCCGTACGGCTCCCCGCTGAGTCAAACACATTTCCAACTCAGTTGCCCTCGTAGCTTTCCACGAAGACATACGTCGCCGCTTTGTGGTGTCGGATTAGTCTGACGCGTGAGTTTCTCCAGGTGCTAATGCCAACCCGGAATGACGAGCTTGCTGTCGAGCGGCACGGTCGGTCGGAGGCCATGATCGCGACGAGGTGTGAATTGGAAGGTATGGACGGGAAGAGGACCGTGTGAGGATGTGAGAAGGTGATATAGGGGTGTGTTGTGTGATTGTTGGTGTGTGTAATTCGTATTATCGAGGTGCAGAAAATGCGGTCGGCTTGCTCTTTCGTAAGAGCCCCTATAGCTCAGTGGTAGAGCACCCGCTTAGTAAGCGGAAGGTCGGTAGTTCAATCCTGCCTGGGGGCAAATTCCTTGCAATCGTTTCACATCCGATGCCTCTCCGTGTCGGTCGTGAGCGAGCCGTGCTTCGCGGCGTCTTTGCTCTTTTGCCCCTTTGCCACATTGCCCTTGTGCACGCACATGCACACATTGCTCATTCAGCGCAACACTGCTAATTCTGCGCAACACTGCTCATTCGGCGCAGGATACTGTTGGTAACGCTCATCATTTGCCGTACTGTTCCCCGCTGAGTCAAACACATTTCCAACTCAGTTGCCCTCGTAGCTTTCCACGAAGACATACGTCGACGCTTTGTGGTGTCGGATTAGTCTGACGCGTGAGTTTCTCCAGGTGCTAATGCCATCCCGGATTGAGGAGCTTGCTGTCGAGCGGCACGGTCGGTCGGAGGCCATGATCGCGACGAGGTGTGAATTGGAAGGTATGGACGGGAAGAGGACTGTGTGAGGATGTGAGAAGGTGATATAGGGTGTGTTGTGTGATTGTTGGTGTGTGTAATTCGTATTATCGAGGTGAAGAAAACGCGGTCGGCTTGCTCTTTCGTAAGAGCCCCTATAGCTCAGTGGTAGAGCACCCGCTTAGTAAGCGGAAGGTCGGTAGTTCAATCCTGCCTGGGGGCAAATTCCTTGCAATCGTTTCACATCCGATACCTCTCCGTGTCGGTCGTGAGCGAGCCGTGCTTCGCGGCGTCTTTGCTCTTTTGCCCCTTTGCCACATTGCCCTTGTGCACGCACATGCACACATTGCTCATTCAGCGCAACACTGCTAATCTACGCAACACTGCTCACTCTGCGCAGCACTGCGCTATTGGCGCAGGAATACTGGTCGTAACGCTCACCAATTGGCCGTACTGATTCCCCGCTGAGTCAAACACATTTTCCCAACTCAGTTGCCCTCGTAGCTTTCCACGAAGACATACGTCGACGCTTTGTGGTGGTCGGATTAGTCTGACGCGTGAGTTTCTCCAGGTGCTAATGCCAACCCGGATTCGAGCTTGCTGTCGAGCGGCACGGTCGGTCGGAGGCCATGATCGCGACGAGGTGTGAATTGGAAGGTATGGACGGGAAGAGGACCGTGTGAGGATGTGAGAAGGTGATGTAGGGTGTGTTGTGTGATTGTTGGTGTGTGTAATTCGTATTATCGAGGTGAAGAAAATGTGGTCGGCTTGTTCTTTTTGAAGAGCCCCTATAGCTCAGTGGTAGAGCACCCGCTTACCAAGCGGAATGTCGGTAGTTCAATCCTGCCTGGGGGCAAATTCCTTGCAATCGTTTCTATCCGATACCTCCCCGTGTCGGTCTTGAGCGAGCCGAGCTCCCCGGTGTCTTGGTTCTTTTGCCCCTTTGCCACATTGCCCTTGTGCACGCACATGTCACACATTGCTCATTCAGCGCAGCACTGCTAATTCAGCGCAACACTGCTCATTCGGCGCAGGATACTGTTGGTAACGCTCATCATTTGCCGTACTGTTCCCCGCGTGAGTCAAACACATTTCCAACTCAGTTGCCCTCCTAGCTTTCCACGAAGACATACCTCGCCGCTTTGTGGTGTCGGATTGGTCTGACTCGTGAGTTTCTCCAGGTGCTAATGCCATCCCGGATTGAGGAGCTTGCTGTCGAGCGGCACGGTCGGTCGGAGGCCATGATCGCGACGAGGTGTGAATTGGAAGGTATGGACGGGAAGAGGACTGTGTGAGGATGTGAGAAGGTGATATAGGGTGTGTTGTGTGATTGTTGGTGTGTGTAATTCGTATTATCGAGGTGCAGAAAATGCGGTCGGCTTGCTCTTTCGTAAGAGCCCCTATAGCTCAGTGGTAGAGCACCCGCTTAGTAAGCGGAAGGTCGGTAGTTCAATCCTGCCTGGGGGCAAATTCCATGCAATCGTTTCACATCCGATGCCTCTCCGTGTCGGTCGTGAGCGAGCCGTGCTTCGCGGCGTCTTTGCTCTTTTGCCCCTTTGCCACATTGCCCTTGTGCACGCACATGCACACATTGCTCATTCAGCGCAACACTGCTAATTCTGCGCAACACTGCTCATTCGGCGCAGGATACTGTTGGTAACGCTCATCATTTGCCGCACTGTTCCCCGCTGAGTCAAACACATTTCCAACTCAGTTGCCCTCGTAGCTTTCCACGAAGACATACGTCGCCGCTTTGTGGTGTCGGATTGGTCTGACTCGTGAGTTTCTCCAGGTGCTAATGCCATCCCGGATTGAGGAGCTTGCTGTCGAGCGGCACGGTCGGTCGGAGGCCATGATCGCGACGAGGTGTGAATTGGAAGGTATGGACGGGAAGAGGACCGTGTGAGGATGTAAAAAGGTGATATAGGGTGTGTTGTGTGATTGTTGGTGTGTGTAATTCGTATTATCGAGGTGAAGAAAATGCGGTCGGCTTGCTCTTTCGTAAGAGCCCCTATAGCTCAGTGGTAGAGCACCCGCTTAGTAAGCGGAAGGTCGGTAGTTCAATCCTGCCTGGGGGCAAATTCCTTGCAATCGTTTCACATCCGGTACCTCTCCGTGTCGGTCGTGAGCGAGCCGTGCTTCGCGGCGTCTTTGCTCTTTTGCCCCTTTGCCACATTGCCCTTGTGCACGCACATGCACACATTGCTCATTCAGCGCAACACTGCTAATTCTGCGCAACACTGCTCATTTGGCGCAGGATACTGTTGGTAACGCTCACCATTTGCCGTACTGTTCCCCGCTGAGTCAAACACATTTCCAACTCAGTTGCCCTCGTAGCTTTCCACGAAGACATACGTCGCCGCTTTGTGGTGTCGGATTGGTCTGACTCGTGAGTTTCTCCAGGTGCTAATGCCATCCCGGATTGAGGAGCTTGCTGTCGAGCGGCACGGTCGGTCGGAGGCCATGATCGCGACGAGGTGTGAATTGGAAGGTATGGACGGGAAGAGGACCGTGTGAGGATGTAAAAAGGTGATATAGGGTGTGTTGTGTGATTGTTGGTGTGTGTAATTCGTATTATCGAGGTGAAGAAAATGCGGTCGGCTTGCTCTTTCGTAAGAGCCCCTATAGCTCAGTGGTAGAGCACCCGCTTAGTAAGCGGAAGGTCGGTAGTTCAATCCTGCCTGGGGGCAAATTCCTTGCAATCGTTTCACATCCGATACCTCTCCGTGTCGGTCGTGAGCGAGCCGTGCTTCGCGGCGTCTTTGCTCTTTTGCCCCTTTGCCACATTGCCCTTGTGCACGCACATGCACACATTGCTCATTCAGCGCAACACTGCTAATTCTACGCAACACTGCTAATTCTGCGCAACACTGCTCATTTGGCGCAGGATACTGTTGGTAACGCTCACCATTTGCCGTACTGTTCCCCGCTGAGTCAAACACATTTCCAACTCAGTTGCCCTCGTAGCTTTCCACGAAGACATACGTCGACGCTTTGTGGTGTCGGATTGGTCTGACTCGTGAGTTTCTCCAGGTGCTAATGCCATCCCGGATTGAGGAGCTTGCTGTCGAGCGGCACGGTCGGTCGGAGGCCATGATCGCGACGAGGTGTGAATTGGAAGGTATGGACGGGAAGAGGACTGTGTGAGGATGTGAGAAGGTGATATAGGGTGTGTTGTGTGATTGTTGGTGTGTGTAATTCGTATTATCGAGGTGAAGAAAACGCGGTCGGCTTGCTCTTTCGTAAGAGCCCCTATAGCTCAGTGGTAGAGCACCCGCTTAGTAAGCGGAAGGTCGGTAGTTCAATCCTGCCTGGGGGCAAATTCCTTGCAATCGTTTCACATCCGATACCTCTCCGTGTCGGTCGTGAGCGAGCCGTGCTTCGCGGCGTCTTTGCTCTTTTGCCCCTTTGCCACATTGCCCTTGTGCACGCACATGCACACATTGCTCATTCAGCGCAACACTGCTAATTCTGCGCAACACTGCTCATTCGGCGCAGGATACTGTTGGTAACGCTCATCATTTGCCGCACTGTTCCCCGCTGAGTCAAACACATTTCCAACTCAGTTGCCCTCGTAGCTTTCCACGAAGACATACGTCGCCGCTTTGTGGTGTCGGATTGGTCTGACTCGTGAGTTTCTCCAGGTGCTAATGCCATCCCGGATTGAGGAGCTTGCTGTCGAGCGGCACGGTCGGTCGGAGGCCATGATCGCGACGAGGTGTGAATTGGAAGGTATGGACGGGAAGAGGACCGTGTGAGGATGTAAAAAGGTGATATAGGGTGTGTTGTGTGATTGTTGGTGTGTGTAATTCGTATTATCGAGGTGAAGAAAATGCGGTCGGCTTGCTCTTTCGTAAGAGCCCCTATAGCTCAGTGGTAGAGCACCCGCTTAGTAAGCGGAAGGTCGGTAGTTCAATCCTGCCTGGGGGCAAATTCCTTGCAATCGTTTCACATCCGGTACCTCTCCGTGTCGGTCGTGAGCGAGCCGTGCTTCGCGGCGTCTTTGCTCTTTTGCCCCTTTGCCACATTGCCCTGGTGCACGCACATGCACACATTGCTCATTCAGCGCAACACTGCTAATTCTGCGCAACACTGCTCATTTGGCGCAGGATACTGTTGGTAACGCTCACCATTTGCCGTACTGTTCCCCGCTGAGTCAAACACATTTCCAACTCAGTTGCCCTCGTAGCTTTCCACGAAGACATACGTCGACGCTTTGTGGTGTCGGATTGGTCTGACTCGTGCGTTTCTCCAGGTGCTAATGCCATCCCGGATTGAGGAGCTTGCTGTCGAGCGGCACGGTCGGTCGGAGGCCATGATCGCGACGAGGTGTGAATTGGAAGGTATGGACGGGAAGAGGACTGTGTGAGGATGTGAGAAGGTGATATAGGGTGTGTTGTGTGATTGTTGGTGTGTGTAATTCGTATTATCGAGGTGAAGAAAACGCGGTCGGCTTGCTCTTTCGTAAGAGCCCCTATAGCTCAGTGGTAGAGCACCCGCTTAGTAAGCGGAAGGTCGGTAGTTCAATCCTGCCTGGGGGCAAATTCCTTGCAATCGTTTCACATCCGATGCCTCTCCGTGTCGGTCGTGAGCGAGCGGTGCTTCGCGGCGTCTTTGCTCTTTTGCCCCTTTGCCACATTGCCCTTGTGCACGCACATGCACACATTGCTCATTCAGCGCAACACTGCTAATTCTGCGCAACACTGCTCATTCGGCGCAGGATACTGTTAGTAACGCTCATCATTTGCCGTACTGTTCCCCGCTGAGTCAAACACATTTCCAACTCAGTTGCCCTCGTAGCTTTCCACGAAGACATACGTCGACGCTTTGTGGTGTCGGATTGGTCTGACTCGTGAGTTTCTCCAGGTGCTAATGCCATCCCGGATTGAGGAGCTTGCTGTCGAGCGGCACGGTCGGTCGGAGGCCATGATCGCGACGAGGTGTGAATTGGAAGGTATGGACGGAAAGAGGACCGTGTGAGGATGTAAAAAGGTGATATAGGGTGTGTTGTGTGATTGTTGGTGTGTGTAATTCGTATTATCGAGGTGAAGAAAATGCGGTCGGCTTGCTCTTTCGTAAGAGCCCCTATAGCTCAGTGGTAGAGCACCCGCTTAGTAAGCGGAAGGTCGGTAGTTCAATCCTGCCTGGGGGCAAATTCCTTGCAATCGTTTCACATCCGATACCTTTCCGTGTCGGTCGTGAGCGAGCCGTGCTTCGCGGCGTCTTTGCTCTTTTGCCCCTTTGCCACATTGCCCTTGTGCACGCACATGCACACATTGCTCATTCAGCGCAACACTGCTAATTCTACGCAACACTGCTAATTCTGCGCAACACTGCTCATTTGGCGCAGGATACTGTTGGTAACGCTCACCATTTGCCGTACTGTTCCCCGCTGAGTCAAACACATTTCCAACTCAGTTGCCCTCGTAGCTTTCCACGAAGACATACGTCGACGCTTTGTGGTGTCGGATTGGTCTGACGCGTGAGTTTCTCCAGGTGCTAATGCCAACCCGGAATGAGGAGCTTGCTGTCGAGCGGCACGGTCGGTCGGAGGCCATGATCGCGACGAGGTGTGAATTGGAAGGTATGGACGGGAAGAGGACTGTGTGAGGATGTGAGAAGGTGATATAGGGTGTGTTGTGTGATTGTTGGTGTGTGTAATTCGTATTATCGAGGTGAAGAAAATGCGGTCGGCTTGCTCTTTCGTAAGAGCCCCTATAGCTCAGTGGTAGAGCACCCGCTTAGTAAGCGAAAGGTCGGTAGGTCAATGCAGCGTGGGGACAAATTCCCTGCACTCGTGTCACATCCGGTAACTCTCCGTGTCGGTCGTGAGCGTGCCGTTCTTCGCGGCGTCTTTGCTCTTTTCGCCGCTTTGCCACATTGTCCTTGTGCACGCACATGCACACATTGCTCATTCAGCGCAACACTGCTAATTCTGCGCAACACTGCTAATTCTGCGCAACACTGCTCATTCGGCGCAGGATACTGTTGGTAACGCTCACCATTTGCCGTACTGTTCCCCGCTGAGTCAAACACATTTCCAACTCAGTTGCCCTCGTAGCTTTCCACGAAGACATACGTCGCCGCTTTGTGGTGTCGGATTGGTCTGACTCGTGAGTTTCTCCAGGTGCTAATGCCATCCCGGATTGAGGAGCTTGCTGTCGAGCGGCACGGTCGGTCGGAGGCCATGATCGCGACGAGGTGTGAATTGGAAGGTATGGACGGGAAGAGGACCGTGTGAGGATGTAAAAAGGTGATATAGGGTGTGTTGTGTGATTGTTGGTGTGTGTAATTCGTATTATCGAGGTGCAGAAAATGCGGTCGGCTTGCTCTTTCGTAAGAGCCCCTATAGCTCAGTAGTAGAGCACCCGCTTAGTAAGCGGAAGGTCGGTAGTTCAATCCTGCCTGGAGGCAAATTCCTTGCAATCGTTTCACATCCGATATCTCTCCGTGTCGGTCGTGAGCGTGCCGTGCTTCGCGGCGTCTTTGCTCTTTTGCCCCTTTGCCACATTGCCCTTGTGCACGCACATGCACACATTGCTCATTCAGCGCAACACTGCTAATTCTGCGCAACACTGCTAATTCTGCGCAACACTGCTCATTTGGCGCAGGATACTGTTGGTAACGCTCACCATTTGCCGTACTGTTCCCCGCTGAGTCAAACACATTTCCAACTCAGTTGCCCTCGTAGCTTTCCACGAAGACATACGTCGACGCTTTGTGGTGTCGGATTGGTCTGACTCGTGCGTTTCTCCAGGTGCTAATGCCATCCCGGATTGAGGAGCTTGCTGTCGAGCGGCACGGTCGGTCGGAGGCCATGATCGCGACGAGGTGTGAATTGGAAGGTATGGACGGAAAGAGGACCGTGTGAGGATGTAAAAAGGTGATATAGGGTGTGTTGTGTGATTGTTGGTGTGTGTAATTCGTATTATCGAGGTGAAGAAAATGCGGTCGGCTTGCTCTTTCGTAAGAGCCCCTATAGCTCAGTGGTAGAGCACCCGCTTAGTAAGCGGAAGGTCGGTAGTTCAATCCTGCCTGGGGGCAAATTCCTTGCAATCGTTTCACATCCGATACCTCTCCGTGTCGGTCGTGAGCGAGCCGTGCTTCGCGGCGTCTTTGCTCTTTTGCCCCTTTGCCACATTGCCCTTGTGCACGCACATGCACACATTGCTCATTCAGCGCAACACTGCTAATTCTGCGCAACACTGCTCATTCGGCGCAGGATACTGTTGGTAACGCTCACCATTTGCCGTACTGTTCCCCGCTGAGTCAAACACATTTCCAACTCAGTTGCCCTCGTAGCTTTCCACGAAGACATACGTCGACGCTTTGTGGTGTCGGATTGGTCTGACTCGTGCGTTTCTCCAGGTGCTAATGCCATCCCGGATTGAGGAGCTTGCTGTCGAGCGGCACGGTCGGTCGGAGGCCATGATCGCGACGAGGTGTGAATTGGAAGGTATGGACGGGAAGAGGACCGTGTGAGGATGTAAAAAGGTGATATAGGGTGTGTTGTGTGATTGTTGGTGTGTGTAATTCGTATTATCGAGGTGAAGAAAATGCGGTCGGCTTGCTCTTTCGTAAGAGCCCCTATAGCTCAGTGGTAGAGCACCCGCTTAGTAAGCGGAAGGTCGGTAGTTCAATCCTGCCTGGGGGCAAATTCCTTGCAATCGTTTCACATCCGATACCTCTCCGTGTCGGTCGTGAGCGAGCCGTGCTTCGCGGCGTCTTTGCTCTTTTGCCCCTTTGCCACATTGCCCTTGTGCACGCACATGCACACATTGCTCATTCAGCGCAGCACTGCTAATTCTGCGCAACACTGCTCATTCGGCGCAGGATACTGTTGGTAACGCTCACCATTTGCCGTACTGTTCCCCGCTGAGTCAAACACATTTCCAACTCAGTTGCCCTCGTAGCTTTCCACGAAGACATACGTCGCCGCTTTGTGGTGTCGGATTGGTCTGACTCGTGAGTTTCTCCAGGTGCTAATGCCATCCCGGAATGACGAGCTTGCTATCGAGCGGCACGGTCGGTCGGAGGCCATGATCGCGACGAGGTGTGAATTGGAAGGTATGGACGGGAAGAGGACTGTGTGAGGATGTGGGAAGGTGATGTAGGGTGTGTTGTGTGATTGTTGGTGTGTGTAATTCGTATTATTGAGGTGAAGCAAATGCGGTCGGCTTGCTCTTTCGTAAGACCCCCTATAGCTCAGTGGTAGAGCACCCGCTTAGTAAGCGGAAGGTCGGTAGTTCAATCCTGCCTGGGGGCAAATTTCTTGCGATCGTTTCACATCCGATACCTCTCCGTGTCGCGCGCGAGCGAGACGTGCTTCGCGGCGTCTTTGCTCTTTTGCCCCTTTGCCACATTGCCCTTGTGCACGCACATGCACACATTGCTCATTCAGCGCAGCACTGCTAATTCAGCGCAACACTGCTCATTCGGCGCAGGATACTGTTGGTAACGCTCATCATTTGCCGCACTGTTCCCCGCTGAGTCAAACACATTTCCAACTCAGTTGCCCTCGTAGCTTTCCACGAACACATACGTCGCCGCTTTGTGGCGTCGGATTGGTCTGACTCGTGAGTTTCTCCAGGTGCTAATGCCATCCCGGATTGAGGAGCTTGCTGTCGAGCGGCACGGTCGGTCGGAGGCCATGATCGCGACGAGGTGTGAATTGGAAGGTATGGACGGGAAGAGGACCGTGTGAGGATGTGAGAAGGTGATGTAGGGTGTGTTGTGTGATTGTTGGTGTGTGTAATTCGTATTATCGAGGTGAAGAAAATGCGGTCGGCTTGCTCTTTCGTAAGAGCCCCTATAGCTCAGTGGTAGAGCACCCGCTTAGTAAGCGGAAGGTCGGTAGTTCAATCCTGCCTGGGGGCAAATTCCTTGCAATCGTTTCACATCCGGTACCTCTCCGTGTCGGTCGTGAGCGTGCCGTGCTTCGCGGCGTCTTTGCTCTTTTGCCCCTTTGCCACATTGCCCTTGTGCACGCACATGCACACATTGCTCATTCAGCGCAGCACTGCTAATTCTGCGCAACACTGCTCATTTGGCGCAGGATACTGTTGGTAACGCTCACCATTTGCCGTACTGTTCCCCGCTGAGTCAAACACATTTCCAACTCAGTTGCCCTCGTAGCTTTCCACGAAGACATACGTCGACGCTTTGTGGTGTCGGATTGGTCTGACTCGTGAGTTTCTCCAGGTGCTAATGCCATCCCGGATTGAGGAGCTTGCTGTCGAGCGGCACGGTCGGTCGGAGGCCATGATCGCGACGAGGTGTGAATTGGAAGGTATCGGATGGGAAGAGGACTGTGTGAGGATGTGAGAAGGTGATGTAGGGTGTGTTGTGTGATTGTTGGTGTGTGTAATTCGTATTATCGAGGTGAAGAAGATGCGGTCGGCTTGCCCTTTCGTAAGAGCCCCTATAGCTCAGTGGTAGAGCACCCGCTTAGTAAGCGGAAGGTCGGTAGTTCAATCCTGCCTGGGGGCAAATTCCTTGCAATCGTTTCACATCCGATACCTCTCCGTGTCGGTCGTGAGCGAGCCGTGCTTCGCGGCGTCTTTGCTCTTTTGCCCCTTTGCCACATTGCCCTTGTGCACGCACATGCATACATTGCTCATTCAGCGCAACACTGCTAATTCTGCGCAGCACTACTCATTCGGCGCAGGATACTGTTGGTGACGCTCACCATTTGCCGTACTGTTCCCCGCTGAGTCAAACACATTTCCAACTCAGTTGCCCTCGTAGCTTTCCACGAAGACATACGTCGCCGCTTTGTGGTGTCGGATTGGTCTGACGCGTGAGTTTCTCCAGGTGCTAATGCCATCCCGGATTGACGAGCTTGCTGTCGAGCGGCACTGTCGGTCGGAGGACATGATCGCGACGAGGTGTGAATTGGAAGGTATGGACGGGAAGAGGACCGTGTGAGGATGTGAGAAGGTGATGTAGGGTGTGTTGTGTGATTGTTGGTGTGTGTAATTCGTATTATCGAGGTGAAGAAAATGCGGTCGGCTTGCTCTTTCATAAGAGCCCCTATAGCTCAGTGGTAGAGCACCCGCTTAGTAAGCGGAAGGTCGGTAGTTCAATCCTGCCTGGGGGCAAATTCCTTGCAATCGTTTCACATCCGGTACCTCTCCGTGTCGGTCGTGAGCGTGCCGTGCTTCGCGGCGTCTTTGCTCTTTTGCCCCTTTGCCACATTGCCCTTGTGCACGCACATGCACACATTGCTCATTCAGCGCAACACTGCTAATTCTGCGCAACACTGCTCATTTGGCGCAGGATACTGTTGGTAACGCTCACCATTTGCCGTACTGTTCCCCGCTGAGTCAAACACATTTCCAACTCAGTTGCCCTCGTAGCTTTCCACGAAGACATACGTCGACGCTTTGTGGTGTCGGATTGGTCTGACTCGTGCGTTTCTCCAGGTGCTAATGCCATCCCGGATTGAGGAGCTTGCTGTCGAGCGGCACGGTCGGTCGGAGGACATGATCGCGACGAGGTGTGAATTGGAAGGTATGGACGGGAAGAGGACCGTGTGAGGATGTGAGAAGGTGATGTAGGGTGTGTTGTGTGATTGTTGGTGTGTGTAATTCGTATTATCGAGGTGAAGAAAATGCGGTCGGCTTGCTCTTTCGTAAGAGCCCCTATAGCTCAGTGGTAGAGCACCCGCTTAGTAAGCGGAAGGTCGGTAGTTCAATCCTGCCTGGGGGCAAATTCCTTGCAATCGTTTCACATCCGGTACCTCTCCGTGTCGGTCGTGAGCGAGCCGTGCTTCGCGGCGTCTTTGCTCTTTTGCCCCTTTGCCACATTGCCCTTGTGCACACACATGCACACATTGCTCATTCAGCGCAACACTGCTAATTCTGCGCAGCACTACTCATTCGGCGCAGGATACTGTTGGTGACGCTCACCATTTGCCGCACTGTTCCCCGCTGAGTCAAACACATTTCCAACTCAGTTGCCCTCGTAGCTTTCCACGAAGACATACGTCGCCGCTTTGTGGTGTCGGATTGGTCTGACTCGTGAGTTTCTCCAGGTGCTAATGCCATCCCGGATTGACGATCTTGCTGTCGAGCGGCACGGTCGGTCGGAGGCCATGATCGCGACGAGGTGTGAATTGGAAGGTATGGACGGGAAGAGGACTGTGTGAGGATGTGAGAAGGTGATGTAGGGTGTGTTGTGTGATTGTTGGTCTGTAATTTGTATTATCGAGGTGAAGAAAATGCGGTCGGCGTGCTCTCTCGTAAGAGCCCCCTATAGCTCAGTGGTAGAGCACCCGCTTAGTAAGCGGAAGGTCGGTAGTTCAATCCTGCCTGGGGGCAAATTCCTTGCAATCGTTTCACATCCGATACCTCTCCGTGTCGGTCGTGAGCGAGCCGTGCTTCGTGGCGTCTTTGCTCTTTTGCCCCTTTGCCACATTGCCCTTGTGCACGCACATGCACACATTGCTCATTCAGCGCAGCACTGCTAATTCAGCGCAACACTGCTCATTCGGCGCAGGATACTGTTGGGTAACGCTCATCATTTGCCGTACGGCTCCCCGCTGAGTCAAACACATTTCCAACTCAGTTGCCCTCGTAGCTTTCCACGAAGACATACGTCGACGCTTTGTGGTGTCGGATTGGTCTGACTCGTGCGTTTCTCCAGGTGCTAATGCCATCCCGGATTGAGGAGCTTGCTGTCGAGCGGCACGGTCGGTCGGAGGCCATGATCGCGACGAGGTGTGAATTGGAAGGTATGGACGGGAAGAGGACCGTGTGAGGATGTAAAAAGGTGATATAGGGTGTGTTGTGTGATTGTTGGTGTGTGTAATTCGTATTATCGAGGTGAAGAAAATGCGGTCGGCTTGCTCTTTCGTAAGAGCCCCTATAGCTCAGTGGTAGAGCACCCGCTTAGTAAGCGGAAGGTCGGTAGTTCAATCCTGCCTGGGGGCAAATTCCTTGCAATCGTTTCACATCCGATACCTCTCCGTGTCGGTCGTGAGCGAGCCGTGCTTCGCGGCGTCTTTGCTCTTTTGCCCCTTTGCCACATTGCCCTTGTGCACGCACATGCACACATTGCTCATTCAGCGCAACACTGCTAATTCTGCGCAACACTGCTCATTCGGCGCAGGATACTGTTGGTAACGCTCATCATTTGCCGCCCTGTTCCCCGCTGAGTCAAACACATTTCCAACTCAGTTGCCCTCGTAGCTTTCCACGAAGACATACGTCGCCGCTTTGTGGTGTCGGATTGGTCTGACTCGTGAGTTTCTCCAGGTGCTAATGCCATCCCGGATTGAGGAGCTTGCTGTCGAGCGGCACGGTCGGTCGGAGGCCATGATCGCGACGAGGTGTGAATTGGAAGGTATGGACGGGAAGAGGACCGTGTGAGGATGTGAGAAGGTGATGTAGGGTGTGTTGTGTGATTGTTGGTGTGTGTAATTCGTATTATCGAGGTGCAGAAAATGCGGTCGGCTTGCTCTTTCGTAAGAGCCCCTATAGCTCAGTGGTAGAGCACCCGCTTAGTAAGCGGAAGGTCGGTAGTTCAGTCCTGCCTGGGGGCAAATTCCTTGCAATCGTTTCACATCCGATACCTCTCCGTGTCGGTCGTGAGCGAGCCGTGCTTCGCGGCGTCTTTGCTCTTTTGCCCCTTTGCCACATTGCCCTTGTGCACGCACATGCATACATTGCTCATTCAGCGCAACACTGCTAATTCAGCGCAGCACTGCTCATTTGGCGCAGGATACTGTTGGTGACGCTCACCATTTGCCGCACTGTTCCCCGCTGAGTCAAACACATTTCCAACTCAGTTGCCCTCGTAGCTTTCCACGAAGACATACGTCGCCGCTTTGTGGTGTCGGATTGGTCTGACTCGTGAGTTTCTCCAGGTGCTAATGCCATCCCGGATTGACGATCTTGCTGTCGAGCGGCACGGTCGGTCGGAGGCCATGATCGCGACGAGGTGTGAATTGGAAGGTATGGACGGGAAGAGGACTGTGTGAGGATGTGAGAAGGTGATATAGGGACGGTCGGGCGAATGTTTGCAGTGTGGTGAATTCGGTATTATCCGAAGGTGAAGAAAAATGGCGGTCGGCTTGCTCTTTCGTAAGAGCCCCTATAGCTCAGTGGTAGAGCACCCGCTTAGTAAGCGGAAGGTCGGTAGTTCAATCCTGCCTGGGGGCAAATTCCTTGCAATCGTTTCACATCCGATACCTCTCCGTGTCGGTCGTGAGCGAGCCGTGCTTCGTGGCGTCTTTGCTCTTTTGCCCCTTTGCCACATTGCCCTTGTGCACGCACATGCACACATTGCTCATTCAGCGCAGCACTGCTAATTCAGCGCAACACTGCTCATTCGGCGCAGGATACTGTTGGTAACGCTCATCATTTGCCGTACGGCTCCCCGCTGAGTCAAACACATTTCCAACTCAGTTGCCCTCGTAGCTTTCCACGAAGACATACGTCGCCGCTTTGTGGTGTCGGATTGGTCTGACTCGTGAGTTTCTCCAGGTGCTAATGCCATCCCGGATTGA
The DNA here is from genome assembly GCF_000142945.1 of Phytophthora infestans T30-4. Lineage (NCBI taxonomy): Eukaryota > Oomycota > Peronosporomycetes > Peronosporales > Peronosporaceae > Phytophthora > Phytophthora infestans. The sequence continues at coordinate 827,199 of NW_003303726.1, forward strand.
GGTGCTTGCTGTCGAGCGGCACGGTCGGTCGGAGGCCATGATCGCGACGAGGTGTGAATTGGAAGGTATGGACGGGAAGAGGACTGTGTGAGGATGTGAGAAGGTGATGTAGGGTGTGTTGTGTGATTGTTGGTGTGTGTAATTCGTATTATCGAGGTGAAGAAAATGCGGTCGGCTTGCTCTTTCATAAGAGCCCCTATAGCTCAGTGGTAGAGCACCCCCTTAGTAAGCGGAAGGTCGGTAGTTCAATCCTGCCTGGGGGCAAATTCCTTGCAATCGTTTCACATCCGATACCTCTCCGTGTCGGTCGTGAGCGAGCCGTGCTTCGCGGCGTCTTTGCTCTTTTGCCCCTTTGCCACATTGCCCTTGTGCACGCACATGCACACATTGCTCATTCAGCGCAACACTGCTAATTCTGCGCAGCACTGCTCATTCGGCGCAGGATACTGTTGGTAACGCTCATCATTTGCCGTACTGTTCCCCGCTGAGTCAAACACATTTCCAACTCAGTTGCCCTCGTAGCTTTCCACGAAGACATACGTCGCCGCTTTGTGGCGTCGGATTGGTCTGACTCGTGAGTTTCTCCAGGTGCTAATGCCATCCCGGATTGACGATCTTGCTGTCGAGCGGCACGGTCGGTCGGAGGCCATGATCGCGACGAGGTGTGAATTGGAAGGTATGGACGGGAAGAGGACTGTGTGAGGATGTGAGAAGGTGATGTAGGGTGTGTAGTGTGATTGTTGGTGTGTGTAATTCGTATTATCGAGGTGAAGAAAATGCGGTCGGCTTGCTCTTTCGTAAGAGCCCCTATAGCTTAGTGGTAGAGCACCCCCTTAGTAAGCGGAAGGTCGGTAGTTCAATCCTGCCTGGGGGCAAATTCCTTGCAATCGTTTCACATCCGATACCTCTCCGTGTCGGTCGTGAGCGAGCCGTGCTTCGCGGCGTCTTTGCTCTTTTCCCCTTTGCCACATTGCCCTTGTGCACGCACATGCACACATTGCTCATTCAGCGCAACACTGCTAATTCTGCGCAACACTGCTCATTCGGCGCAGGATACTGTTGGTAACGCTCACCATTTGCCGTACTGTTCCCCGCTGAGTCAAACACATTTCCAACTCAGTTGCCCTCGTAGCTTTCCACGAAGACATACGTCGCCGCTTTGTGGTGTCGGATTGGTCTGACTCGTGAGTTTCTCCAGGTGCTAATGTCATCCCAGATGGACGATATTGCTGTCGAGCGGCACGGTCGGTCGGAGGACGTGATCGCGACGAGGTGTGAATTGGAAGGTATGGACGGGAAGAGGACCGTGTGAGGATGTGAGAAGGTGATGTAGCTTCGTTTTGGAAGTGTTATTTTAATAACACGATAAAAACGAAACTTAAAAAAGAAGAGGTTTATTTTAAGAAAAAAATTGAAGACCTTGTAGTTTTTGAAAACCAGTTTATCAAGATTGGAATATCTAAAAACTGTTCTAAAATGCGATGCAATACAATAATATAAAAGACATGTAGCCCGCTTATCTTTTCGGATAGAGGAAGTAAGTACTGTTGTGAGGTGTTGAACTATGGGAAAGTCACTATTGTACAGCACGACACTTGCTGCGAGCGCCGTTCTTTCTTCGTCTCTCAGATCTCTCTGCATCGTTCTAACGTTGATGGCTTCGCCGATTACAAGCACGTATTTCTCCTCCCGCCAGCTCACCCCATTGGCCAGCCTAGTGTCCAGCGCTGAAAACCCCGCACGGCGTCACGGTTATCTGGGAAGTAGGCAGTGCCTTCCGTGCATTCTTATGCTTCAGTAGCTAGACTGTTCCTTGCGATGAACTCATGTAGCCTTAACGGTGGCCGCTGCGGCATCGACAAGGCTACATAAGTCCACTGCACTTAGGTGCTGTTACTATAGGCTGGGGATTCCAACCATCTGGGTAGGCCGATCCTCCCAAATCTACAAACGGTATGAGTGTGATGCGGGTTACAGCCCCACATATTTAATTGCAAGCCCCGCCTGGTTCGGGCAACACCAGGTAAATGATGCAAGACCCTCCGTCGTTGTCTGAAATAGTTCACGTCACAGTCGTCTCTGTTGGGCCGGTATCAACCATCGTTGTTCTCGTAAGACGACGCTTTAAACTGTATAGGTGATAGGTAAACGCATCTTCTCGTCCACTGTTATCATGGAGGTTGATTGCACAGATGGCCGCAGAATACCTGGTATCTGCACATAGTCCACTTATCGAGTTTCTCAGCACAAACTGTTTGACGGTGATGACGGAGAAATTTTAATCTTGTACCCCGACACTGAGACATCCTCCGCAGTGATGTCCTACTTTCATCAAGCCATTTTATTAGCGCTACTATCACCAAACACTGTGAGCCGAGCTAATGCCGTGTTTCACACAGGGAATCTCTGAATTCTTAAAGAAAGTGACCAACGAAAGTAAATTTAATCCGGGTCGTGCTGAAAACAATAACAAAAAATATTACATGTGTCGAAACAAACTCTGAGTTTAAAAAGAAGGTTTGCAGTTGAATTTCGACTAACTATACCCCAGATCGCGCGCAGCAACCTCGCCTATGGATATAAGGGAACAGGCCCGTGGTAGTAGCCGATCTTAAATGTAATACAAAAATCAGTACGTGTACAAAGTGAGGCGCTTTTTTTTAAGCCCTCCTTTTACACCCTAGCCCTGTTTGGTGTCTTAATCCTGCTCATTTCTTTAGAACAATAATTTTTCTGTAACATTTTTGACGCGGGTAAAATTCAGCACTGTGTTATTTTCAGCGGGGCTATTTCAGCTCTTGCAACATAAGTCGACATATATATGCTGGAAAGTTGATTTGAAATAAATATATTTTACACCATTGCACCACGTTTTCAGAATCAGCAACGAGCAGAATGAAGTGCACACATTTAAAGCATTTACTTACTTACTTACTTACTTACTTACTTCGTAAACCTCCGAATTGAGGCACGCAAGATTTGCTCGAGATACTTGAAGCTGACAATAAAAAGCGCAAATGCTCACTATAGCTGAATTCGCTGAGTGGTCGCTACTGGGCTACGTGGAGCCGGTGCACGGATCTAAGTCAAAATCAAACAAAGATGGTGGAGATAACATATAAAGATGGCACAGTTGCTCAATGGAAATTCTAGCGTGTGATCTTTAGAAAACGTACTCTTCATGATGACGCTGTACGGCACGCATCCGTAAAAGAAATGCCCACCATGTTACAAGCCGTAGAGGAATCATCTATGCGCCGTTGCAACAGAAATTACTGTGATTGGAGTGTGGTGGGTCGCGCAAATGAACACCAACTAGGGAGCTGGCACTTCCTTCACGTCTTTGCCTGGTGTATTAAGCAAAACGCAAACTGTTATTCTCTCTATTCTACTACGCTATCTGCCAGCTCGGGCCAGCAAGCCTCTCAACCAGCCATTCACTCGAAGGTTGGCAGTGGCAACCCTGCCATTGCCGATCTGGAGATTGTCTTGGCGCCTGTACTTTGTCGACACTCGCCAACGTATCTCTCCTGGAAATGTGTCACCTCGTCCACAATCCAAAATTTATTGATAACGAAATTTCATTGTAGAAATAACTGGAAAAATTCGCTAATATAAAAATTCACCAATCGAAATATCCCGTCACATGGAACTTCAACTTGACTTGGTCTTACTTGGCTCTGTTGAAATCGTGCAATCATATCCAAACAGTACATCATGACCACTTGAAAATAGTGCACAGTCACAACCTGACCGTACACTACTGCCGCTTCTTTAAGGCCGGCTGAGCGGAGTCGAATGTTCAGCAAGCTGCGTATCCTCCGCAGTTGTAACATAAGTATACACTAGAACTCCCACATCTCGTGTCATAGCAGCAAACGGCTCCCAGGAATTCTCGATATCCTCGAGACCACGCCAGCTAGCGTAGACCTCGTAGTCCTTTCGTTGTACATTCCAACGGTGCTGCTTAATCGTGGCCACATCGAGCACAATACCTTGGCCTGTCACGTATTGTAGTAATTATCCAGTTACTTCTAGGTCACTATCTTTAAAGAACTTCAACCGTGACGAGTGCACGTCACGTGACTTGCCGGTCACTAAGTCTCTAACCACAAAAAGTCTCGTGTGAGCCTCCGTCATCACGTGCGACCCTTCCCAAGTAACTAGAAGTTTGCTTTCGTGGTTCTCATCCACTCGAGAACGTAGCACAAAATCTCCAACCGAAAAATTCGCTAAGTTTTCTCCACGTTCCTTCTTTTTTTCTAAAAAGTTTGCTTCACCCTCGCATTACTGACGTCTCCGTGCATATTATGAATACTAACACGTAACTGCGCCTGCGACTGCTCAATTTAGTCAGAGTTCCCAGCTTCAATGCTCTCACCTTAGCTTTGTTTGCGTACGAAAGCGTGGCCAAAAGGTGACGGTCGCGGCAGCCCCGTAAATATTTTCAGTGGTGACTTGTAGGCTAGCGAGGGTAAAGGTGTGTGATTCAAGATAGACTGTACTAGAGAGACCAGTGACGCCAAGTCACGATGATCCGGTTTGTACTCCAAAATAATAACTCGAAAAACTTGTAGAATATCCCTATTTAACCGATCAATAGATCAATTTATCCACGTACAATATGCCACCGAATAATCGTGATCGCACTTCAACTTACTCCTCAAGGTGTCAACCGCTTCACATTTAAAATGCGAGCCATGGTCACTAGTCCATAGTTGCGGCACCCCGAAACGAGAATGCCACTGTAGAACAGCCTCAGCGACCACGGCACTAGTCGGTGACTCACAGACTACTAATTCACAAAAATGACTAACATCGTCCTTCAGTGCCAGTAGGTACTGATTGTCTCAAAATGATTCACCCAGAAATGAAAAAGTCAAATTGTAGCTCTTCATTGTACCATGCGTCTGGCTACAGTACGTTTCTCCCCATGGCCTCGAAATGATATTCCCTCCTTTAATATGCATACACAACAGGCGCTTCGCCAGGAAGTGCTCTACGTGCACACGGAGCCGTTCAATCGCTTACACACTGGCCAACTGGGCCATCATTGCATGCCGGTCACGAGGCCCACAATGCGAGATATTCATCAACCGACGCAGCAATGCATGCTCTTCGGTTGGTATCCACAGTAATTTTCCGTTTACTAGCCGTCCATCAGCAGCCATGATGGTAGGGGCGCGGTGCGTGTCGCTTCTGAGCCCGCAACATTGCGTCAAGTGTCGGCAACACAAAGTTTTTGTCGTCCAGAGGGCGGAGCGTGACTTGCTCCTGCTGTTGGGTCCGACGGGTAGCCACTACGCTCACGTGAACAGGTTCTGTTGGCTGGCAAGCCCACCGACTCAACATACCAGCCGACACGTCAGCTGTCCCGGCGATATGATTGATAGTGTACCGAAATTCACTCAACTTTAGTGCCCATCGAAGTAATTTACCACGAATATGCTTCTTGATATTCCCCGCAAACCCAAATACATGTATTAAATTCCTGTGATCGCAGAACATCCTAAATCCCCTCGGTCTCATCAGTAAATACGATAACGTTTCACAGGCAGTGACTAGAGGGATCGCTTCTTTCTCAATTACACTCCAATTCACTTAAGCACCAGGAAATGTACCACTTAGACACGTCGTAAGTCGGTGAGACTGCTCGCTAACGTCCTTTGTGGAGGCCCAGTTCTCAACTTCAATAACTAAAACAATCCAACCCTGGTCAGAGGCATCCGTGACTAGCACCATGCCTCCATCGGCAGAGTCGCCGATGTAGCTAGCAGCTTACAGACTTTGTCGGCACCTACTCGAAGCTCAGCATTAAACACTATAGGCACCGCTGCGGCAGCTCGCTTCGACTTCCTTTGGTTCCGAAGTGCAACGTCAAAACACTCCTGAAGTGGCATCACAGCTACTGCATAGCCCACAATACTTTCTCGCAAAAAACCAATTCGCTACACACCAGAATTGCTGTAGGTCTACAGCAGTCTGCGGGTACGGCATTTCCCGTAGTGATCGTATGCGCGCGGGGTCACGCGTTACTCCAGCGCCATCTATAATTTTCCCACACGACCTCACGCCTCTCTGATATAGACTTGACGTTTTCACACTCAGTTTTAAACCGAAGGCGTTTACCAAAGAAAAAGGTTTTTGAAGCTTCTCCAGGCACTCATCAATATTGCTACCATACATTATAATGTCATCTACCTAAACCAGTAGGTGCTTGTACAGTAATTCCTTGAAATACGTCTCCATCGTTCACTGAAAATGAATGCCAGCATCACTACATCCTTGTGGCACTTGGGTAGGTGTAAACACTTTACTATCCGTCATGTGCGAAAGAAATTGCTGACACTCTTTTGACAAAGGAAGCTGCCAAAAACCTTTTAGAAAGTCAAACAAACCAAAATGAGCCATACCACGTACGTGCTCCGTAATGACACGAAGAATCGGCATCACACCCACCGCAGCTTCAGTCTCCGCATTCACCGTACGGTATTCACTGGACGGCTGGTATTCGTCAGAGCCGGGCTTCCTCACTGGCTGACCCATCGACTCTGTGGGTTTTCATAAACCCAACCCCATACGCTCGAGCTCAGTGTTAAAGTATCTAAAAATCTCTTAAGTGCGGCGAATACTGCCTCGCCTTGCACTTCAGCGGTTCGACACCATCCCTCTGCTTTACCAACAGTGGCGGAACCGTTGCCGGAGGGTCACCACCGCGGTTCAGCCTCCAAATGTCAAACGTCACTGTCATCTTCAACAAATCATCTCTTTGCTCGCGTGGATATCCGTTATCAATCGCCTAATCCACTAGCTCATCAATTGCAACCCTCACCTCACTGTCACATTCCACACCGATCTCAAAGTCGTAATTGCAATTTACAGGATCTTCATCGCCAGTGATATCACTTCCCACAAGCTGTTCAAGCTGCCTGTCCACGGCAATTCCGAGCGTAGTCAAAACATCCTTCTTCAGGGTAAATTCCTCTTCATCTTCGTCGATTTCTAAACGTGTCACTGGTTTTGTAAGACACACCGGCCCTGCAGCTGTATTTATCCGCAAATTCACGTCCACATTATCGCGGGCTCGGATAGTGTGTCTTCCAGCTGTCCTCACTACAACCGTCTCCTTCAATTTGTCGGGTTTCACCGCTGGATCCTTTGTCACCAAGTCTCGGAGCTTTATTCTGCTGATGACGCTTGTGTCTGCTCCTGAATCAGCGCAAATGGGCATCGAGTGCACTCTGTTTAGTTCAACTAGATTTACAGGCCCAGACAGGCGCTCTTTAATGCGCTTAACACTTCAGTCGTGAGCTTCTCACGGTTGCGCCGCTATGCATCTGCCGCAATAGATCGAGCTTCTCGTCGTGAGTCGCAACTGGACACTTCACTAACCAATGACCCCCCTTACACTTGAGGCAACCACCGATCGGATGTGCAGCTCTTGTCTGTGAATGTCCCTGTTGGACGTTCCGACCTTGCTTTCTACTCACTGTATCATGTGGTTGTTGCTGAACGCGCTTCGCTTCGTCACTGTCCTTTGTCATAAATTTCTTCTTTGGGCGACTCGATTCCCGTGAACTATCCAGGTTTTTCCTGGTTCGAGTCGAACTGCATTGCCGGTTACGGCGCTCAAGAGCTTTCTCCAAAATGACCTTGAAAAGTACCTTTTAGTCACTACGCGCAGCCCGATTCTGATATGTCAGAATGGACTATATCTCTTCCCGCAGTGCCTGAGGCTCAAGGGACGCGACTAGCAGTTTGTACTTCAACTTCAGGACTTCTTGTCCAATAAAGAATTTGAACCAGCAATGTTCCTTAATCACCTGACGACTAGACCGAAAGTATTGCACTACTCGCTCGCGTACGTCTGTTTCCTGCAAGTTCATCCGTACAGCATCCTTGAACACAAACGCAACGCTGGGCACTGTGTTGTTCTTCACTGTAGCGAAGATCGCGTCGATCTTGCCCAGAAGTAGCTCATTGGTCAGGTCTTCCCTGTCAATTCCCCACCCAGGTAGCACAGAACCTCCAGCAAGCTCGGCTCGAACGAGCTGCAGACGTCTGTCGTCATGACTGAGATTTGTTCTGGGTCGTAGCAGCAACGGATGGCCACTTTCTGCTCTTACGCCTTGTGTCGTCGTTTTCAATCCACTAGCGCTGCGTGCGATGTGCTCTCGATCATCGGTGCCTCGAGTGGAACGAAAAACGACACTACTGGCGCTCCAGATTTGTATTTAGCTTTGCTTTCCCTGGTTACTTAAGTTAACTTTGTGGTGGGTCTCGCAAATGAACACAAAAATGGGGAGCTGGAACTCCCTTCACGTCTTTGCCTGGTGTATTAATCAAAACACAAGCTGTTACTCTCTCTATTCTACTACGCTATCTGCCAGCTCGGGACAGTAATCCTCTCAACCGGCTATTCACATGAAGGTCAGCAGTGGTACCCTGCCGCTGCCGATCTGGAGATTGCCTTACCGCCCACTGCACGAGCTGTATGAGGCTATCCAACCTCTCAACCCACCACAGGATCATTTAAGCTAAAACATAGTAACTGTTAAAACAGTAGCAAGGAAATTCGATGTCCAAATAGCCGTAGAGACATCTTAACATTCACCCACTGGACTATATTTACTTTAAACTAGAAAATTGTTTCCTTCAATTTTCTTCTGGCAACATTCACTGGGTGAATGGTTTTTGGTGTGACCCGTGGCCTCCACAGGCCACGTGCTTCTGTGTTTTTGTAATGTCCACAATATATTGGTTATAAGAGGTGAAACGACCTGTTTCTGGTACCCAGTGGTGTATTCACGAATTTGTTCAAAGAGAGAATACCACCACATCTTTCTGTGATATAACAGTTTAGCCATATTATTGAAAACGAGTCAGTGTTTAGTTAGGCGTTTACTAATGAATCACATTAAAGTAAAAATAAAAAATATTTAGATCGAGTGCCGTCCCTTGAGAAACGCTGGATTAAAATATAGAGAATTCCACAGTGATTCAGTACTGTTAGCCATCGCAAAGACAAGAAAACCTAACTGGTATTCTTAGCGTAAATTGCAGATGAGCTGCTGTAACATGCGCTTGGGACGCTGATAATTCTTTTTCTTTGGAATTCCCCCTCACTATTCAACTAATACGGTTGACCCGCTTACTGACGCGGATTTGAAGAATTTACGGCACGACTTGCTCGCTTGAACTTCGAATCGTAAAAAGATACTACCTCCATTTGGTTACATGTGGTACACATTAATGAGTTAGAACTATTGGATTGGTCAATTAATTTTTTGTAGCTACAGCGATTTGGTGGGCTTTCATTATTCGCTTCAGGATTGGTAAAGAATGAACTAACGATACGTTAAAGCGTCACTCGGTTCGATTCTAACTTGATTTTTTTAGATTACCTTTGTGATGAATGGACGATCCGTTTTGATGCGTGGAGAAGCTTAATTTGTGATTACGCCTTTCTAATTTCCAGCTGCGAAAACAAAATTAAAAAAGCTCACTATAAAGTGTGGCGAAGGTTTTCCCGTCGCACTCCAGCAAAACCCAAATTATGACAATGTTATCTTTCTCCAGTGGCTCGCTAACGAAGCTAATGTTTACAGGGGTAATTAGTTTTTAGCATCAACTCACACAAGCGAAAGAGTTGCAGCGACGGCATTTGTTGTGAGCGCGGCCCAACGGGGTGGACTGTGCATAGTCAAAAGAGCGGTAATTGCAAACTAAGTAGGAACCATATGATGTCACTGGCAGCATTTGCACAGAACCCGGGAACCTCGAGCTCTGTAAAGTTGGCAAAAAAGTCTACCCCCATTTAGAAATAAGCAATCATAGGGCGATGTAACCCTGCACCTATATGAAGTACCAGACCGAGAGCCAGCACCAGTTATTAATAACGCGACCAGCCCCTTACGGCCCGCAACTTGCGGATCGCCCGTAAACCAAAACTCCAAATACAGTTGTGAGAAATATAAGGCACACTCGTAGGGTTCATCGAATGAGCAAGCGACAATAGCAAATCTGTATGAACGATATCCTCAAAAGGGCATGTGAAATTTGGCGGGAGGCTAAGGTATACGATAGGCTGTCGGTAAGCTTTAAATTATATCATTTAAGGATTTAGATTCCTGCCCTCTCACATTAGCGGGTCAATTATAAAAGAAATTGAGGTGAGTAAAACGTTGATTCATATCAACTCGCGCGATGCGTTTATTGCATATCTGACCACCTGCAAGTTAAAGTGAATTCAGACTCGATTCATATTACCTCGCGCGCATGGCTTGAAGAATGTTAGATACCTCCGACAAGGACAAGACTCCAAAATTTTGGAATATATGGCAACCCCCCCCCCTCCCCCCCCGGCCGCTCACCAGTCATTCGCGATTTTCGTCGGATGGATAACAAGTGACATGGATTTTAACGCGTTTTGACCGTTGATCAGGAAGGATAAATGGACGTGGAAAGCAGCGACTGGTATTCAAATACAGTAAGTGCATCTTCTGGTACAGGCACTTATCAGGGCTAACGACGTCGTTTTGCTGTCTATCGTTAGCCACAACTACGTGAAATCAGGACACAAAGTGCGAGGTGGGAAGCAAAGCGTCGATTATTATAACAGAGAAGACGCACTGTTAGATTATGTGCGATCAGACAAAGAGCTTTGCGCGACACGTCACATCTCGAACGTTACCGTCCGGTCAAAAGGGCGTGCAAGTACAGTACGTCTACAACTACGCTGTATGCGTATGTACTGATTTATTGCAAACTGCTGTTGTTGACACTAGTTATGAGGCGTTCTGACGCCAACACTCCGCCTGGGCACTACCGTGGCCAATCAACGTCCGGAAAGGCGCCTGCCAAAAAGCGTGTGATGCCAGTTGTACCCGCAAAGCGTCTTGCCGATGCGTCGTCTAAGAAGTCGGCGAAGAAGAAGAAGAAGACTAAGAAGCAACTAACTAAAGAAGCGAGTGCTCGTTGCCGGGAGATGTCTGCCTTTGACAAGGTTTTGGGGCACCAAAACAGCTCGGGTGCGTGTGAGTTTGAGGCTAATAATATGTGCAAACCCTAACCAGTTCTGATGCTATGAACGTGAAGCAAGTGATGGAAAGCCGGTGAGACCACCTAAACCTCCCGAGTGCAGAGAAGAGACTCAAGCGTTTACCTCTCCTGTCATGGAAGGTATAAAATATGTTCACTATGCTGACAGTAATTGTGTATATATTAAAGGTAATGCTGACACGAGCTCTCCAGTCGAGCCTAATGCGGACGCGGACGACAATGAAGGCGCGGCTATTACTGAAACGGGCCCTATTTCTAATGACACAGCTGAAGAGACCAGAAATGCTGTTGTTACTATCAGTGATGAAACCGAGTCACATAGGAAGGAGAACGGCAGCGTGAAGGGTATTGACGACTCAGCGGACGAAGTCTATAGTCCTGCCAACGACAAGGAAAGCGACGATGAGGACGATGACGGGTCTTTTGAAGAGCAAAAAGAAAGCGTTGAGCTGCAAGGAAATATTGAAGAATCTAACCAACTTCTCCACTCTTCTGGCGGCAATTCACCGCTTCGATCCGACTACGTGGACTCCTTGGACCCGAATATTGCCAACGCAGCTGGTCAAACAGAGCTGGGTACAGATGGTGAAGGTGCTGAGGACACGCCAGAAGCTGACACTGATGCCAACAGCGAGTGTGACGCGGGTGGCACAGAAAAAAGCAAGTAGGACATGCTACAGCACGAAACTCGACGCATTCCAAAATTGATGAATAACGCAGAGCAAGATCGCTTACATTTTCGCATTCAAGGTATGCCACCTTTATCGCTAGGTTGATATGAATATCATATAACACGATCGTTATGCTGACAGAATCATCGGAGGTGTTTACGGATGAGTAACTGGACCAAATGAATATCGAGGACTCGAATGTGTTGACCGACAACGTCGAAGCTGAAGTCCTGGACGCTCCCGACATTGACATGATGTATGCAGGGTACAGTGGGCCTTCCCAAGATATCATTGCCGCATCAAAGTCACCGCTCAAGCTCTTCTACTACTTCTTGCAAAAATATTTCTGGCGACAAGTAGCAACCCAAACTAACATCTACCGGAAGCAAACACTAGCGGCAAGACTGCAGCAAGCTGAGGAAAAAGAAGCCACGGTCACAAAGCGTCCATCCCGTAGTATAGCTGCGTTACTGAGGAATACTGAGTTATGCTGACAGAATCATCGGAGGTGTTTACGGATGAGTAACTGGACCAAATGAAGATCGAGGACTCGAATGTGTTGACCGACAACGTCGAAGCTGAAGTCCTGGACGCTCCCGACATTGACATGATGTATGCAGGGAACGGTGGGCCTTCCCAAGATATCATTGCCGCATCAAAGTCACCGCTCAAGCTCTTCTACTACTTTTTGCAAAAATATTTCTGGCGACAAGTAGCAACCCAAACCAACATCTACCGGAAGCAAACACTAGCGGCAAGACTGCAGCAAGCTGAGGAAAAAGAAGCCACGGTCACAAAGCGTCCATCCTGTAGTGTAGCTGCGTTACTGAGGAATACTGAGTTATGCTGACAGAATCATCGGAGGTGTTTACGGATGAGTAACTGGACCAAATGAATATCGAGGACTCGAATGTGTTGCCCGACAACGTCGAAGCTGAAGTCCTGGACGCTCCCGACATTGACATGATGTATGCAGGGTACAGTGGGCCTACCCAGGATATCATTGCCGCATCAAAGTCACCGCTCAAGCGCTTCTACTACTTCTTGCAAAAATATTTCTGGCGACAAGTAGCAACCCAAACTAACATCTACTGGAAGCAAACACTAGCGGCAAGACTGCAGCAAGCTGAGGAAAAAGAAGCCACAGCGACAAAGCGCCCACCACGTAGTATAGCTGCGTTACTGAGGAATACTGAGTTATGCTGACAGAATCATCGGAGGTGTTTACGGATGAGTAACTGGACCAAATGAAGATCGAGGACTCGAATGTGTTGCCCGACAACGTCGAAGCTGAAGTCCTGGACGCTCCCGACATTGACATGATGTATGCAGGGTACAGTGGGCCTACCCAGGATATCATTGCCGCATCAAAGTCACCGCTCAAGCTCTTCTACTACTTCTTGCAAAAATATTTCTGGCGACAAGTAGCAACCCAAACTAACATCTACTGGAAGCAAACACTAGCGGCAAGACTGCAGAAAGCTCAGGAAAAAAGAAGCCACGGCGACAAAGCGCCCACCACGTAGTAGAGCAGCGTTACTGAGGAAATTCAGAAATTTTAAAAGGATTCCCCACACGATGCGGTACATTGGATTCGCTTGCTGCTTGCTCATGCCTTACGGTCATGTAAGCGCATGGAGGAACATTGGAACAAAGACGATATTGGGGTGGTGCCAGCGGGGACATTTGGCCGTGTAATGTCACGTGACCGTTTCCGCGAAATCACAAGATTTCTTCTCTTCACAGACAACAAGGACCCTGCCGGAGTAAACGACCGAGCTTGGAAAGTCCGATCGGTTCTATCGGTACTGGAGAAGACTTCCAAGAAAGGATACGTGCTGAGATCTCGTGTGGCAGTTGATGAGGGAATCCTTACCTCTCACAACCGGCGAAACCCCACGAGAACTTTCATGAAGAATAAGCCACACCACTGGGGCTCAAAGTGCGTGATGGCTTGCTGCGCGGAGACAGGTTACTGCAGGCGGTTGGTATACTGACGAGAACAGCACAAGGATGAAAGGGATAAGCTGACATGTAAATCATTGTGCTCTCTGCTGTGCGTAGAGTCGAGTTAGACATTGGAAGACTAACGATGCAGAGCGTTCTCAATCTATAGATACGAAGAACGGCCTCGCAGCGGTTATTCGCAATATCGCGTGCGTATTTCGTGGGCTACCATATGAAGGGCGTCGTCTGGGTATTGGAGACCGCTACTTAACCTCTATAGATTTGGCGCAGCAACTACGAGCTATGTGGTTCAGCTATCTCGGGACAATGAAGTGATGCGCTGACCTATCCTAAAAAAAAGAAACGGCAAGCACGGACACCACGGGGGACGTTCCGGATGGCCGTAGCAAAGTCCAATTCCGGCCTTATCAGTGTTATGTGGGCTGACAATACAATCGTATACTTCCTAGCTTCCCAAGTGACCGCGGCGTCGACGACGGTACGTCGGCAAGAGCGGAGTGGTCCAAGTGATGTACCATACCAGGCCTAGTACCAGATTACCTGCTACATGGGCGGCTTTGATCGACATGATCAGCTATAACTTCAAGCTTATTCGATGCAGATGACGATAAGATATGGAGATATGGTGGCGTGGAGTGGATATTTTGACAAACCTATGCTGTTCGAAATTACAGGTTCCGTAAATACTACAAAGGTCGCTTCTTAGGGCTTGTTGAAATGGCGTTAGTGAACGCGTGTATTGTCGATAGCCATCGGTGGGAGAGAACTAATCCAAAAAATAATGCGCACTTCGATTGTCTGTCACAGTTGCACAAAGAGCTCATTGAAGAGGACGAAGATAGCTTCACGCAAACGCGAGTCCCTATGGGAGAGAACGACCTGGCAGAACAACCATCCACGATGCAAAGCCAGCATAAACTCATTCAAACATCGGATACGCGGGTGAATAATGGTGTACAACGCCAACGCCAGCGCCAATGCAAGGTGTGCTGTGTGTATAAACCGCAGGAAAAAAACGATGGGAAACTTCAAGCTACTATTGCGCAACGTACTCGCAGAACCGCCGAGGGTTGGTGACGCTGTGCAACAGCGTCCGTCGACACCCGAAGAGCCCCAACTTCACTTTCTCACAGATTTGGCATTTGGTCTGGCAAAATGGGGAATTCGCCCCCAAGAACAGTCACATTAGGGACAGTGTAGCAACAGATTAAGAGCAGTAGCAATGGTAGCAATGCATTGACTCACATCTGGTTAGTTCGATACCGGTTCTACTCGAGTGTGCAACCATGCTTCCAATGATGAGCTTCGTGTGCTTGGTTTACTTCTGGCAATACGCGATATGGCGACCGCAGATTCTCTCTGACCACTGAATTAACAAAAATCAGGATTTTTTTAGAGACGGGTGTGATTGGTTTAAATGCATTTCTCGCAGAGCGCATCATCTTTGCGGGAACTATTTCCGAGGAGCTTATCTACATCTTGCGCACGAAACGTACATTTCTGTATTTGCCTAAAGTATAAATTCTTTATTCTATACAAATCGGTATGCTGTTCAGAACAGCGTAAGGCCGTTTTGTACCCATCCATGTCACCCCTCCGCGGTCAAGAGGTTCAGGGTAAACTTGGTGCTCTAGTGAATAGGAGAGGATTGTTTTATATTCACAAAACTACCGCGGTAAAAATTTCCTGTTTGGCCTGGACGAGATGTCGGTTTCCCACCAACGTATCGTCTGGCTTTCCAATGTGTGTAGGCTATATCCACTGTAGCCGGTGAGAATGGGGCGATCTACACACGAAGTGGCAGCCCGGCGGACTTCTGGATTGCGGCCGGATTGAGGCCGGATTGATGGCCGACCAAGGTAAGATTAAGAAAGACGGTCACTGTTGATGGTTACATTTTGACTGTTAGCCCAATAAAGGCCGTATTCTGTATTCCACAGAAGAAGGAAAATTGCAGGTTTTAATATGCTGAAAGGTTAGAAGCAAGGTAAAAGTAGTTTCCCCGCATATAACTGTTGGTATTGGTGAGAGAGGGGCTTCTTATAATAATATATTTGAGTTGGAAAGATAGACGGGCATTTTCCTGCAACCATAGAAAAGGATGTATAAATGAGTGACAGGTTTCGAAATCATATCATAAGCCCTTTATCGCATTTCCTGCCTCATCTTTCACGCCACTCATTTCGAGATGACGGACTGGATTGATCCCAAGGAGTTCAAGCGCTTGTGGAGCTCTCTCGTCAAGGCGGGGTGGCGGACAAGACGCGCCTCAGGCCTCGGCTCAGACCATACATACGTCAAGGCGGGTGTTAAAGGCAATCTACGCCAGGCCAAAGTCGGTATTGACTATTTCATCGGTATGTTTGGTGGTTTGCGATTGTACAAAATAGTTGACTGACTATTTGTAAACGTTTTAGGGCCTAATGCGCTTTGGGCATACGCAATACAGGAAGGATTGATACCTCTACCTCCACCTCCACCTTGTCCAATTGGTTTTACACTGGCACGTACTCTGCCTTTGCACGCGCCGTTCTATGAAGCCCCCGATGGGGAAACGAGCAGCGTATGCTGCTGTTCGACGGCGCCAGCCTGAGCCACCAACATCTGAACTAGAAACTCGTACCGACTCCGCTAATCCGGCTGCTACAGAACAAAAAGCTACGGTGGAAACCACTAATCCGGCATCTACAGAAGAAGAAGGTTCGGTGGCGACCGCTAATATGGCATCTACAGAAGAAGAAGCTACGGTGGCGGCCTCAACTGTGGTTGCTACAGAACAAGCGGTTACGGTGGGAGCCCTTATTATGGCTGCTACGGAACAAGGTACTAATAACGCTGTTGATACGAGCCCAATTGATATTGAGGATACAAATGCTGGTGGTGGCGCTGCAAGTTTCGAGGAGAACTAAAGACTGACGAAGAACGGGGTCTAGAGGCATGTGATAGAGATGACGACGAACCGGGTCTAGATAAATTTGATCGAGATTACTTTATGGAAGCCTTCCGTGCTGAGAATCTCTTTGGTCCAGTTGATGTAGATGATGTCAATATCGGAGACGAGTCGTTCCTATGCAGTGCCGAGTCAGACGACGAGGATTCTGTTTTTGACGAGCACGAAATCGATGACGAGGAATATGTGGATGACGTGGAGTCAGACCCGGAATTTGAGGACGCAAGTCAGAATTTACGGCAAAACATGAGAGAAATTCGGGAGCTTGCTAGTTCAGGGTGGGAAATATACGACCAAGGCAACTGTGGTAGGTCTGTGATATACAGAATAAGAGTTATCAACGTCTAACTTGTTCTGTATTATACTTGGCACGACCGATCTAAAACTGGACGGAGCTGCTTTGTATGACGTTAGATGGGGAACCCCGAAATCTGCTGCTTCTTTTGCTGAGTCACCGATTGATATGTTCCTTTTTCTTTTTGCCCACGTCATAGTGGAAGAAAATCGCGTTGGAGTCTGAAGCCTATCGGAGAAAATGCATTCCAGCGATCGCACAGCAGACCCATGAACGACAGCTTGCAGCCCAAGCTAAAGACCCTAAGAAATCCGTGGAAGACATCATTGACAAGCTTGAAAGACAGAAGCCAATTCGAGAGCACAATATTTTGCACGTAATTGGGCTGTTGGTGGCGCGTACGCTGTGTGGACATAAGGACGGCTTGTCGAAGCATTGGACTATCAGTGAAG
Organism: Phytophthora infestans T30-4; assembly: GCF_000142945.1. Lineage (NCBI taxonomy): Eukaryota > Oomycota > Peronosporomycetes > Peronosporales > Peronosporaceae > Phytophthora > Phytophthora infestans. The sequence goes on from NW_003303726.1 coordinate 844,596, forward strand.
AAGTTGCCGTTCCTCTGGGGACCTTTAAAAGGTACATGAAGCGCGTGAAATTCAGAGCAATAACTCATTTCCTCCATTTTACAAGCACCACCAGCGGAGACACGACCACTGACAAGGCGTTCCAGATCCGTCATATTTATATATATATATATAGGTGATCGAGAAAACATTTCGTCGCGGATATCAGCTCGGTCCACGTGTAAGCTTCGACGAGGGAAAATTACAAATCGAAGTCAATACAATCCTATACGGACTTACAACAAGGAGAAGCCCCACAAGTATGGGACCAAGTGCTACATGACTTGCTGTGCCGTCAGGGGGTACTGTGCAAGGTTTGTATTGTGCTCAGTTTCCGACAGAATACGAAATCTTGTAATTTGTCATATTCTGTCTCAACTCCGTTTGTTAACTACCAATGCTACCATTTTTGTTATTCTGTATACTACAAAGTCGACGTTTATCTTGGTGCTGAACCGGACAAGCAGAAGAGCGAAGGCGCATCGCAAAGGGCAGTCATCCGCAATATCACTAAGGCATTTGATGGGTTACCGAAGCAGCGTTATGTTATAGCCGACAGCTTCTACAATTCACCTGCGCTGACACTTTCATTTCTACCACTGGGGTTATAATACGTTGGGACGCAACGAAGCGTCCAACTGGGGTGGCCTAAAAAGCTCATGTTCAAGCAGAGGAAGAGACCGCGGTCCATGCCTCGAGTAACGTAAAAGATTGCCCAAGCCAGGCAATACCCAGAGCTTGTTGCTGCTGCATGGATGGAATCGAGCCCTGTTCCCATGATCGTCACTGGGTGCGCCACAGTACTGACACGCGTGTCAAGGAAAGACAAAGGGACTGGGGCCGTCACGCAAGTTCCATGCCCGCAGTTAGTTGCTGACTACCATTCTGGCATGGGTGGAGTAGATACTCAAGATCAAATCCGCCTGCAACGCTATTCTAATCAGAGATGTGTAGCATTCAAAAAGTACTATTGACAGCTATTTCTAGCTTTTGTCGACATGGCAGTGGTGAACGGCTTCATCCTGCACAAGCTGGCCGTGACGCGGAAAGGAGATAGAGTCCCAGCACATGCCGAGTACATGAGACGCCTTCATATGAAGTTGGTAGCAGTGACTTCTGTAAGTTTCCGCTCTAATCCATACAATGAAGACTTGGCCGACGCACGGCGCCAAACTCGGGAGCACGTGCTGTGCAGCACCAAAGAGCTGTATGAGGCAAAGACGGGAAGACTCCAGGGAAATAAGAAAACCCGCCAGTTTCTCTGCAAGGTTTGCTCCGCGTTGAGTCCACCAAAGGTCAAGCGTTTTGAGAGCCGTTTTTAGTGTCGTGAGTGCAGCAGCAATATGGGAGGATACGTGTCACTTTGTAACTCTGTACGACGCACGGAAACGCGCTGACCTGCAGTCAGGTGTGGCATGGAGCGTGGGGGAGTGGGGCAGCTATCTCTTCTCACCTACGAAAAAGAATTCGCTTCAGAAAGCGCAAGCGAGCGGAGGACTACAAGAGCAACACGGACGCTGACGACAATACTTAATCATAGTGGTGGTGTTAGGTTAGCAGCTATCTAACTACTAAAATAGCAGCTTCACTTTGCGTACCATTCAGTCGTATCTCGTCTTGCTAACCAAACTATTGGCAAGTTCTAGAATACTTACTTCTCTGTAAGTCTAGAACTAGCCAAACATTTGGTGAGCGCGCCACGTGGTGCGGGCGTTCGTCCGCTACCGGTCGCAAAAGCGATAAGCAACCTTGATCCACATTTAAAAGGACTTAAAATATAGAGGATTTTTGATCGTGAGTTATCCAGTTGTGGCCAATGGAAACCGTTAAAATATATATGTGGTGGATACATTAGTGCGGCTTTGTGCAATTGTGCAGCGTCTTTGAGTCAGTGCGAAGCGTCTAGCAGCGAAAGGGTTTTGTGGTGTAGGGATTTCCAGATTCGACCATACGCCAACCTACTTTAGATCAAGAATCGGCTCGGTCTGATAACCCAGAGCTTAGGAACAAAGGATCACGGTAAGTACTCGGCGATCTGTCCGGATATGCTATCCGGATGGCCGCTGAGCTCAACGGTCGCCTGAACCCAGCTGAAGGGTCGGTAGAGATCCGAAACGACTACATTTCACTAGATATTTGTATAAGAAGCATAGGATTAAATAGGGAGAGCCGAAAAGGCTCCCAGAAGATAAAGAAACTCAGCTGAAAGGTCGGTAGAGATCCGAAACGACTACATTTCACTAGATATTTGTATAAGAAGCATAGGATTAAATAGGGAGAGCCGAAAAGGCTCCCAGAAGATAAAGAAACTCAGCTGAAGGGTCGGTAGAGATCCGAAACGACTACATTTCACTAGATATTTGTATAAGAAGCAAAGGATTAAATAGGGAGAGCCGAAAAGGCTCCCAGAAGATAACAGAGCAGAATTTTCCTAGTCCAAGACACGTGTACACTTTTCCGGTAAGTCCCTGCATAGGGCTCGATTATGCCTGCCGTCAATACTCGAGAGGCATAGCTTGTAAGGTATTAACTGGTAGCGTCAAGAGATTAAGTCGGTCCGGGTAGGAAAAAGTCTCGCTACGCGCTAAAGAGAGTCCCGCATACTCAGCGGGCCGGTACGTCGGATAGCCCGGGTGCCGTAACACTTCTAGCTGAGCAGCCTCTGCGCTCGGTGACCTGTAAAAGCGCTCGTGCGCCGTCGTCCATCCTTTAGTGGAGGGCACAGGGTTGTGAACGAGCTCAACCGAACATAACTCGGCGGAGCCTCGGAAGTGATCTGACTTGGTTAGTCGGAACCGAGTGGAAGGGAGCCACTCGTCTGTCCCGGAAGGGCCGGACCGCGAGGGGGCCACCCTCTGCGCAGGCCATACAACCGCCGACCTAACTCGGCGATTCGTTGTGGTTTGTGTAAGGAATCCACATCTGACGGTATTTGTGTGTTCTACTACACCACAGTTTGCAGCCGATAAAATATTGCAAGCTTCCAGCTATACTTTAATCAAGATGTCGTCTAAATCTGTATTCTACAGAATAAATCCCGGCCCAAATTGAGTTAAACGGCTGGTTGTATTGGAGCAGGAGAGTACAACAAAAACAAAGCAGAAGAAGAGATGCAAAAATACAGACGTCGTACAGGGGATTGTAGAGGCTTTAGGAGGCTAATAAAAATACACACACCTGCTGTTAGTTAATAATCGAGACCCGTGCAGATACAATACATTTGAATGTACTTACCATTCAGCACGAAGAATTATCGTGGCAAGGTTGCACGGCGACATACCCTGCTCCGATGCACTCGGGGGGACTCGAACCCACACTAAAGTATTGGCCCTCCATAAACACATCCGTTAATCGACTGAGCTGTCAGGGCTAGTTTTAGGAACTGTGTCTCACCCGTTTTGGACCCTTACGTTTGTAAATCAATACCCTTAACAGATGATTGTTATGATGATTTCAGCCTTAACCTAACCACATATTTGTCTTGTGGGCGATCTGCCGATATTAATCACAGCCATACTGGATATAAGTTTAAAAGTGACACGAAACTGGTTGCTAAATAATTTTATTACATTTTGCTCTTGCGGATTTATCACGTGATATCATTCGCTGAGACGCAACAGAGGCGGCCAAAAGTTCCTCAAAGCGAGCGCTTTCAAAATTTTCTTTTACAGGAAGATATGGACCAGCGAGAAATGATTTTAGAAATGACACGAAACTGGTTGCACACCTTGCTTTTGATTGTTCGCTAATATTGTAGTCCTAACGCAATATTCACACTAAAATAATGCACTCAGGTCAAGGCTGCACGGATGTTGCCCCTGACTGACACACGCAACATTAACAAGGAAAATCGCTTTGTCAAGGGAAATACGATTTATCAGATGTGAGCTGTTCAATCGCTTTATTTGTAATTTCTGAAGAGCTTCGTAAATATAAATTAGCAACGACACACCGTAAATGACAGGATTCACGTATTCGATAAATTATACCGGTCTCTCGTAAAACTCTGAAATAAATTTCAAATAATACTTTTTAAAAGTGACAACAGCCCCATCCACCACAGAAAGAGCGTCGATATATACCGCTTCGGTATACGGTAATTGACGAAATGTAATAATAGGGAATCTCCATTGTCTCTCTCAGCTTACATCTCACCTTTACCTGAAGATGCACTCCAAAATTACAGACAGCCGAGAGCCAGCATAGCCAACATGGCTTCTGTTAATGTTGCACCGCTACATAGGGGTACATTGTACCAGCTACTCTGGAAGCTGATGCTCCAATACAAAAGGGCTCGCTAAATGGTGTTAGTCAAGATGGAACTATGATATAGTCTGTACCAGTGTAGTTTTCTTAAACCCAATCAACTTAAGTCTACTGCTAGGCAGTCTGCTTGCAGTGGGCCAGCTGTAATCTACCTTACTTCACCTTTTGACGCCCACAAGTAATTTCTTCTTTTTTCTTCTTCTTCTCTAGCTGCCTACCGAGCCATAGCTTCTACAAGAATTCCAGTGGCCTTGCTGCTCTACGTATATTCGTCTAGGGAACATGATAATACGAGTGATCGTTATAGTAATTGACGCCTCAAATCCACCCGATTCGTTTCCGTAGTCATGTAGTAGTCAGTAGCGTCAGTAGCTTCTTTCTTCGTTGTAAAAAGGAAATTCTTTTGAGTAGCGGCACGAGTAGATGTCGTAGCTGCGCATGGAGATGCATTGGTGCAATATATAAAGGATGCCAAATTATATATAATTTGGCATCCTTTCTTACGTGTGTTTTTCTTTGGATCGCTATTGTTTGCTTAATTCCTTCCTTACTGACGTCGTAAGATACGCCATAGATGAATTCCTATGTCGTATTATACGACGTAACAAAAGGAAATGGCTCAGACAATACTTTATCCAAGTCATTATAAATTAATAAAATCCAAAAGGTCAAACGAGAAAGGTTTGAAACAGGTCAGGGGAAGGGTGCGGAAAGGAGAAGCGGAGCTAACGGGAATACGATACGCGGATACAGAGGGAATGACCAGCGATGCCAGTCATTACAGAATATGCCGGATGGCCCGCCCGCTCCAGCCCCGAGTCAATCCCGCTGTTGTTGCTGCAGCCGCCCGTGACATAGATTTCAGACATCTCTAGCGGCAATTGCAAGGTGCAGGATGGACAACTAAGCGTCCTCGAGGTATTCAGTGTGAGTAGAGCTACGTTAGTCCAGACGGCGCAGAAACGTTTGTCGGTGAGGATGCAGTAGTACTGTTTGCTATTGAGTCTGGGTTGATCCAAGACATTGGAGGCAGCGAGAGCGCAGACGGAGATAGCGGGATTGAAACAACCGAGGGTACAGCGACCGATGGCGTCCAAGAAGGTGCTGAGGATGCTGTGGCTGACGACGTCCGTCCGTCTCAAATCGACACTAACGCTCAGCTATCTCAACGCACCTTTATTGGGTTGTTTGGAGCATCCAGCGATGTGAAACTTTCGCAGGCGGCGGTGGCTCGGGCGTTTAACCTACCGCTAAGCAGCGTAACGACGGTGGAGCTAGATCGGGAAGCAGTCACCAGCCTGCAACTACTGTCAGAAGCGTCTGGAGCCGAAAGCGATGCTACCCCAGAGGCGACGCCAGCTACTCCAACGGACCGGATTTTGCGGCCGAGAAACAGCGTCAAGAGCAACGTGGATTTTGTTCCAGACGACGAGAATTTGGACGCTTATGAGAGCTTCAGTCTCGGGGGTAACACCGCAGAAGCGTTTAACGATGGAAGTGATGATGTTGGCCGCCCCGCGGCTGCCGAAGACGACATGTATTTGGTATGGGACAACGATGCAGTGGAGATGGACGTAGCTTTCGTTACGTCGCTTCACATTGGCGTAGAGACACCGAGCAAGAGCGCGAGTCAGCAGCGAGCGGGGGCTTTACGTGGGATACAGTGGACTCCAGCAACGTCGTCGTTCGAGGAAAACTTTACCGCGTATCCTGGGCTCAACATGGAAGATGCCCAGCCGACGCAAGAGCTGCGACGCGTTCGCCACTCGCCGCTACTTACCTTTTGCTACTTCATGCCAAAGTCACTATGGGTAATCATCGGAGTGGAAACCAATAGATACAGTCTACAAGAAGTGGACCATCGAGCACTGCGCATACTATCTAGGCAAGCCGACCGCCCGCACGAGAATCGCGAGACCATTGTCCAGATCCGCCGCCGTTTGAGAGCGTCTCCTGCCTACCAGACGCACGAGATCTTGCATGTGATTGGGCTTCTCGTAGCCCGTATGCTGTGCCCACTGAAGTGCCATTTCTCAGCTCACTGGTCGATGTCAGGCGATGGCGCTGTTCCAGCCGGACCGCTTGGTCAATTCATGGGTCGTAACCGGTGTACGGATATTCTGCGTAATCTTCATTTCGTTGACAACGAAGCGGACGCGCGACAAGCTCTGGAAATTGCGTCCCATAGTCGACAAGTTACAGCAGCGGTTTTTGGCTGGCTGGTCGCTACCGGGCGTTTTCTTTTCTTTTGATGAATGCGTCCTGCCCTCTACGTCAAAGCGGAACACTACTCGTATGGTTATGCCAGATAAGCCTCATAGATACGGATCGAAAATGTTCATGTTGTGTGACTCCAGGATAGCTTATTGTCACAGGTAATATGTATGTCGTAAGTTTCTACTTACAAACTAATATCTAACTTCTGATGTCGTAGCTATCTAGATTCGAGATGTACACTGGCAAACGTAATGTTGAAGAAACTGGTTGGTAGCTCATTCGACAACAGGACAGGTGCTGCTGCTGTCGTGCGTAGCCTGACGGCAGCTCTGAATGAGAGCACACGTTGCCAATGAATCTTGTCGCAATTGACAGATTCTATACGTCCGTTCTACTTGCTGTGGAGCTGCTAGGAATGGGGGTCTACGTGATTGGCACCATTATGACGGACCGGCTTGGATACCCGAAAGAAGTGAGAGCGACCCGGAAGACACGACCAACAGCAATCCCCCGCGGCACTTTCACGTTTGCCCGTTCTGTTGATATGCCGCAGATGATTGCTTTTCACTGGTGGGACCATAAGCCGGTGCATTATCTGTGCACCGGCTCGGCCATGCCTGCTTCTACTATCAACCGGAACATCAAGCAGGTCGGCTCGGTCACCGTTCCATGCCCAGCTGCAGTCAACGACTATCAACGCTGGATGGGCGGAGTTGACGTACATGATCAACTCCGCCTCCAGACGTTCTCACTCCACACCTCTACCAGTAATTTTCCAAGTACTCTAAAAAAATGTTTTTGGGGCTCGTCGACTTAGCGCTGGTGAACGCATACATATCCCATAAGGAGACGGCTCGGCTTTCCGGTTCAACAGCGATGACTCGCGGCGAGTGGTTTTGCGTCCTGCAAAACCAACTTTTGCAGCTCAAAGCGGAAGACTTTGCTGACGTAGTGGTTACACCGCCGCCAAACAATCAGAAGCGTAGGCGTGCACCCGTTCGAGCTGGAGCAGTCGGAGGACTGGGTGACTGTAAGTGGGGCTCAGAAAAGACGTCAGAGGTCTTGTAAGGTGTGTGCACTCCTAAGGACCAACCCGAAGAAAAAAATCTTCGCGACAACATACTTCTGTGAGCGCTGCTCGGTCGACAACGCCAAGTGCTGGCTGTGTAACAAGCTGCGGCATACTTACAAGGCTGAAGTTAACACGTGCTTCACTATCTGGCATGATGACTTTAACTGTGGTCAAAGTATTGCTGTGGCTCTGGGCAAGAATGTCGTCCTGCACCGCCCTGGTAAGCCGGCGGGTGAACGGAAGAAGACGCGACGGGAATTGGAGCTCCGCGGCAAAGATGCTGATGACGAAGGAACGGGAAACGTAGCTGGCAGTGACGAGGATTAGTATTGCCTGGGCAACAGGCTTTGGAGCCAGCACGATGAGCTGACATGCAAGCGATGTTGAGTGTTAGGTGCTAGTGTACTTTTCTCAATCTATGTCTTTTTGTTTCCTGTTTCACCATGTGTTTCGATTTGTTGTGCCACTCTTTTGGTCGCTTCTGCTGTCAACCGGGGTAGCTTACGACATCTAGGGGAGGAAGGCCGTCATCTATGTAGTATAATTGACGACATCTCTAACAAAACCTGTTGAAATCTTATGCAGTTTACCGCAGGTGGTTATGTACGCCATTCAAATATACTGTGAAAATCTTCGTCGTATAATACGACGTAAAAGTACCGTCATTAACGTGTTTGGAGGCCTAAATTCCGGTAAGGAAGGGGTTAAAATAAGCCACTCTACTAAACATTTCATGTTGTTAAGAGCTGCTAGCAGTCTGTTGTATTAAAATCGGTATGAGAGCGACACAAACGTATAAACTCGTTTATTTTTTTTAAGAGAGGCGAACCCACGGATTTGTTTTAGGTGCTTTGTTGATTTGATTTCCTTAGCTCATTTGCTTAGTCTTGTAAGTCTTGCTTTAGCAAACCTTAAACAAATCTAAGAAAATCAGAGCTTCCTCGGGCCGGAGGCGCGAATCTATTTGTAAGAAGAAAAAAACACACAGCAGCAACGCTACCGAAGCTCCGGTGGGGACTATTAATACATGTAGCTTTCGCACTCTGAGGTTTTGGGTTTAGGTTACACGGGTGTATTTGATCGTTATTTCAGGTGGCAGAGCGCTACCTATTAATAGTGTTTAAGCTCCGTGTGCGAAGCACGCGGGCTTAAACTTAAGCCCATGATAAAGGTAGAGCTCTATCTAGGGCATAAGATCCGTATGCGAATGCACTACCAGAATAAACAGTTAAAGTTCTTAATTCGAGTAGGTTTAGCACTGTTAATACGTCTACTGAGCCGCATCGCCCAATTAGTAGAACGGCGATCCACTATTGGCTTTGTAGAAGTCGACGAAATCGAGGATGACACCGTTGTTTCTTGTGTCATGCGGCTGCTTGGCTACCAGTGTGGCGACTTTTTCCGGATCCAAACCCTTTTCGTTCATCCACTGATCGAACTGCTGGTTCCGCAAACTGTTGAGACGTTCTTCAGGATGTCCTTTCATCTTGGCTTGGACCTTAGCATTGCTAAGCATTCGTGCGAGGTCCACGTAGTCGAAGCGTTTTTGGAGCTCCAAAATAGCAGCGTATTCTTTGGGGTGCTTCTCGTACTTGTTGAGTCTTTCAACGTAAGAGACCAAAGTGTCAGCTGTGCGGGCATCAAACAGGTCATCACCTGCTTTGTCGAGTCGCAAGAATTTAAAAATATCATCTGCAGCTCTCCCTTGGCTTCGCCACATTTCCGCCTCCATACTCGAAGCCACGATTCTTGTAGATGGCTCCGTTTTAGCCTGAGCAATTATGTTCTCCAGGATCTCGTCGCTGTAGTGCTTCCTCATCACTGAGAACATCAAGTCGTCAGTATTTGAATCGTCTAGCAGCTTCACGTAGGATACCCAAGTATCAAACTGTGAGCTCTCAAACAGATTTCCACCCGCCTTACTTAGTCCCAGACGTCTGAAAATATCATCTGCAGTTTTTCCTTGGCTTCGCCACATTTCCGCCTCCCCATTTAAAGCCGCGGTTTTTGGGAAAGAGATTATTTTCAATACAAAAAAAGATTGAATTCAACACCTCTAAAAAAAGGATGCTTTTCAAGTGGTTTTGATGTACTCTGTCCCGTTTATCTATATTACAGCTGTGTGTGTTACAACATATTGATATTTTTAGACATCCTGGTATGACACGAGACGGCGCATTCGCCAACAGACGCTGTACCGCAGTCATGAGCGACGATGGACAAGATCCAGAGGTCTCGCCGCCTGAGGGTGATTCTTCTAACGTCGCACATAGTTCATTCCGGTTTATCTCAATCCATTTTACAGAAGATGCTGCTGTTACTGCGCTACACAGTGTCGATACATCCGAATACAACCATCTACGTACGTATGGGCCGTCAGAACGTCGCAAGAGTGTCTACACTTGCATTTCGCATGAGGCGTGTTCTCGTCGGCTACGGATCGTTAAGATTTCAGAGCTCAACTCTTCTCATTCCATAACGACTACTTCATACGAAGTAGAATCTAGTGGTACCTATAGCCAGTTGCTAACCCACCGAAAGAGGTCTGGTATTGACATGCAGATAAAACCAGAGGTGGATAGCATTCTTCAAGGTGGAGCAGGTCCAAAACGATGCGTACTTCTACTACAGAAGAAATATAAACTTGACCCAACTATGTTAGCCAAGATTCCAGACGAAATCAAACTGAAGAACAGCAAAGCCAGTCTGAAGAAGAAACTAAAAAACAATTGGGATATTTCAAGCTTTTCAGTTCTGATGGAGTGGGCCCACCCGCACATGTGTACTACGGCTGACAAGTTTTTCGGAAGCTTGGGGATTGATGGGTTTATTGATTTGGCGGCATTTACTCAACAAAGTCTCGACTTTCAGAATGAATTACTCATATTGAACACATTTGATCACAAGTTTGATGGTGACACCGGGAAAGAAACTTCGTTTGGTGTTATTTTCACATCGCGACGTCTTTTTCGAAATCTGTACCGATGTATTTGTGATCAAAGAGAGACCGGTCTCGTTGGAGTTACCGATGGCACCTACCGCATCGATTTCAGTAAGTGTTATTACTAAATAATTACAATTTTTTTTTAAAGCTGCTAACCCATGTATATTATTCACGTTTATTAAAGATCGCTGGACTCTGGTAGCACTCGGCAGTTCTTGCTCTGTGTATGAAAGAAAACGTTACCGACATTCATTTGTACCTTGGATGTACATGTTTGTGCGTACGGAGCATGAATTTGCCTACAAAACGTTATTCTCTACAGCTAAGCGATTCGTCGCTGATTACTTCAACGATTCTTTGGTTTTGAAGTACGGAAGCCAAGATCATGCTTCCTACATTGCTACAGCTTTTTCCTCCATCTGACCTGGTATCAAAATACTTAATTGTTATCCACACCTTTTCAGAAAAGCGTTCGAAAAAGCTGGCCTATTGAATGACTCTGGATTCTACAGTTCTTACGTCGAGATGAATATATACCTCCTCGAGCAAGCGCGTATCGAAGAACAATTTACGGCAATGGTTGAGCGTATAGTTAAATATTGGAGCGACAAAAACGAACAAGCGTACGCGGATTGGTTCAAAAGCCAGTATTAGGGCGTTCTATGGGGTACATGGTTTGCTACTTCTGCTGTGCCTAGTATTTTGCCGTCACAAAACCCCATCGAATCCCACAACAAAGTGATAAAAACGGTGTGCACTCCGCAGCTACATGCAGCGACTTGAATGACACCCTCCCTGCGATCCTTTTGCTGAACAGTGACAAAAAGATATCCCGATACGGTCATTTCTGCGAAGGTAATATTTAACTTTTTCATCATAATATGTTTGACTAAATTAAAAAATGTTTGAGGTCCCGTTTCCAGCGAAATGGTTGAACACGCACGAGTGTTTTTCGTGAAAAAAATCATAGGAAGCAATACCTTATCTTGGATTCCCCAACAAAACTGAGCTCAATTGTTTTCAATACTTGGGAATACGCTGTTTACCCTAAAAACCAGTGTGGAGTGGAAGTCACCGATGCCCGAGTCTCCAGGGTTTTTTTCCCATCATTTATCCAACTTAATATATCAGCATAACTTTCAATGTTTGTATGTCATACAGATATCTTGACTCGAAAAAAGGAAAACTACGGAAAAGGTCCAAAGTTCCTGATTTTAATCTCTATTTTGCCTCATTGCACGAGGTTTTAGTACACCTACTTCAGACTTTCAGCTGAGCTTGACCCCTACAGTACCGTCGGATCAGGTAACATTGTGTAAAATGTTGAGATGCAATTTTTTTTAACAATCTATCCTTACAGATTCTGGCTGTTCGGTCACGATATCGCTGTGATTGTAAGGGGTTTTGGACTACTGGCTGGGTTTGCAGTCATGTTATAGCAACACTTGCCCTGATGAAGCAATATGACCTGCAAACAGCAACCGCTCACATGCCTGTTCGGAAACAGAGTGGGGGTCAGCGAAAAAAAAACAAATTGTCTGAGCAAGGACGACTCTAGATACTTCGAAGTTGGAAAACTGGAAAAACAATTCGTTCAAAAACCATCCTTTCCAATTGGGTGGAACGTGACCAAACAACTTCCAGTTGAAGACACCGAAGGAAAAATCACGTTGAGAAATGTACCTGGCCGAGTTGTGGATTGGCAAGATTGTACTGGGCCAAGAGGTGTCTATAACAGGGCGGTTGAGTTCAACAATGGTGCTAGGGAATTGCTGGAAGTGGATCAATTGGCTGCGCTGATTAACAAGTGCCATCACGAAGGGCTAAACGTTACAGCGCGTCTTTTCTAGTCGAAGCGTGACTCACGACATCGTGGTGATAACCATAGTAGTTCTAATACCACATGCTTTGCATAATACATACAGAAGTATCGATTTCCATCCAATGGAAATTGTATTGAAAAGCATCCGATTTTGTATAGCAGATAAGCCGCACCCCGGTTTTTGTAGATGACTTCGTTTTAGCTTGAACAATTTATTTCTCCAGGAATTGGTCGCTGTAGTGTTTTCTGATAACCGAGATCATCAAGGCGTCAGTATATTTATCGTCTAAAAGCGTCAGGTAGGATACCCAAGTATTAAACATTGAGTTCTCCAGAAGTTTCTCACCCTCCTTGCTTAGGCCCAAATGTCTAAAAATTTCATCAGCTGTGTTTTTCTTTTCGAGCCAATTACTGAGCTGTAACTTTTGAAGAGCAGTAACATTGATCTTTACGTTTTTGTCTTTCGACGCCACGACTAGCACTCTGGCTAACTCTGCGTCGTTAAATCGAGTCTGTAGTTCCAAGAACAAAACTTCGTTGGGATCTTTGTTGCTTTGTCGGATGTACGACAACCACGTGGGTAGAGCTCCGTTCCGAAAAAAACTCTCTCCCTTGTCTGCATTTAGTCGGAGAAGCTTGGCAACGTCACCTGTCGTATTACCATCCCTCAGCCAGATTGTAAGCATTGCGCTCTCCAGATTACGAGCCACACCGCTTGTAAGGCTATTGTCCTTTGCTGCAATTAGCATATGAGCTAGTGCTTCTTCATCATTGGGTTTTCTCAACTTGAGCAGCAGCAAATTGTACGGATCCTCGTTTCCAAGCTTTTTGACGAACGAAATCCACATATTCAGCAACGGATTTCTTAGAAGACCCTTCTCGTCCGCGTCCAGCTTCAAAAGCTTGTAGATGTTCTCCTCCGTTTTTCTGTTTGTGACCCAATTGGCTATCTGCATCGATTCAATTTTCTTGGCTGTCCTTATCGCCGCTGCGGTTGGCTGTGCTTCTGATACCAGTTTGGCCAGAATGTCATCGCCGTGGTGACGTACAAGTGTAGAGAATATCGCTGCTTGGCCTTTTTCAGGGTTCTTCTTGTAGGATTTCATCACGGATGCAGCCCACTTCTGATACGGTGTAGACGCAAACAGCTTCGATTCCACCTTCCAGACTCCGAGACTCGCAAACAGTTTGTCGGTTGCTCTTTGATTGTTGGATGTAAAAATTCCCATGACTCTTGTTAAACGTTTCTTCGTTGGCTGCGAATTAATCAGCTTTTGAAGCACCGTAGCAGTTGACGGCTTAACGCCAATCGCCCTCGCCTCGGGGCTGCCGACTTCCTGTTCAGCTGTCCACTTGCTCTCACGCAAGTATCGGTGGATCTGACCGCCCACCTCGCAATCCAAAGCATCATTTTTGGCGTCGATTACGTTGGATGCCGTAGCCACCTTAAAACCACTGTCGATGCATACCAGCAGACCGAGGGCCGCCAGCAAGATGAAGTAGCTGAAGCGTGGTGTTAAGGCAATTTTGAGAGGCATTGCTCTGAAGAAATAGAACGGGGACTTGGTAGAAAATGTCTAAATGAAGTTTTTAAGCTTCAGTTTGCCGATGTCAATGCATCAAATCAGTTTACCGGAATTCTCTTTACGTGAAGTATCTCTGTTGCACTGGGACATTCCTCAGTAAGTAAGTTTAAAATGTTTGCGCTGACTTATATACCGTAAACAGCGTAAAGACTCTACTTTCTTAAATACAATATACCTTAGTATAAGTAAGTAAGCTTAATTAAAAATGTTTGCGCTGACTTAATGTAACGTAAACAGCGTAAAGACTCTGGGTAAGTTTAAAAATGTTTGCGCTTACTTAATGTAACGTAAACAGCGTAAAAACGGTACTTTTTTTAAATACCACCATTCACTGTAAGTGTATTAATTAATACAGACGATCATCTCTGTATTGATAGCGTCGGGAGTGACTGCTAGCATACAAAGTTAAGATAGACTGACCTATATTCTCTCATTAGTAAATAGTGAAACGAAATTGACGGATATTTGTATTCAGAGGCATTTAAGTTTTGGTTTGGTATGTTTTGTCAGGGTCGATCGAAGAGTGATTAGCTGTGACATCTGCTGTTTGCTCCTCGTTTTTTCCACAAATGAAGTGGCAAACGCTCAGATCCATCCGCATTTCATTTATTGTGCTTTACAGATGGAATGTCCATCCCTAGATCGATGGTCGGAGCATAAAACCACGCGTAAAAATGAGATGGAAAGAGGCAGGCATCGTTTTGTTTTATCTGATCAAATTACAATTTCAAATCGGCAAAAAGGGTCGGCTTACAGGATATCGATGTGGATTTGGTGGTTGATCGATCCCGAGCAGTCGATTTGGCTGCATTAGCTCGATTAATTAGCCAGTCTAGCTTGATCGATTTGTACTTTTTAAATACCTCCATTTATTAAAATGACCTCTTTTTATTATAAATCGAGCATCAGGCTAAGTGGCAAGGACACAAGCATTGAAATACACAATAAATGCAATAGTAAAGCGCTTTTTGACAGCCAACAGAACCAATAACTCGTGAAAGCGGACCGAACGGTGCGACCTTGCAGCCTGGGCTTTCAATGGTATGGCATAAGTAGGTTGTGTTTCAGAATGTTTTTAATCGTTGCCTGTCATAAAGCGTGCTTTAGCTGAAAAAAAAAAACGTGTTGAGTCCACAACGCAAGCTTAACCAGATCCAATGATGGATTTTCGGCTTTGTGGCGGCAGATCTGTCGTTTGCTGTTCATTGATTAGCCTGTTTCTTGACGTGAATAGGGGCTTAGTGGACGAAGGTGTACGCGGTATTGCAGTGTTGGTCGGGAAATGTATAGATGACATCGCAAGCCGGCAAAAACTGAGCCAATTTGCGGTTAACGAATGACAACGACGGGCTATTCGACTCAGGGTAACGTGTGCACTTAATATTCGGTACAACGCCTAATAGTGATATCAGTATACAATATTAAAATGTGTACTTTATTTGGAGGAATTACTATTGGGGATATCAATACAGAGAGGATCATCTGTATTTATACATGCTAAAAGTCAATGGGTTTTACCTACCCTTCCACACCAATGAGTCTATTGTTCCTTTCTGCCAAAACGCCCTCAGCTACGTAGGAGGATGGCCCTTACGGAAGATCTCCTATCTGATCGGGTGCTTCCGACTAAAATTTAGCCTAACCCTTTGACGAAAAAAAAGACGATGCCAATCAAAGACATATTTGACCAGATTTGACATAATTTTATTAAAATATTAGTATGCATTCTGGGCAACTGGTTTGCATGCGCCTGATTAGCCCGTCAGCTAACAGGCGGCGTGGGTTCAATTCCCATGTCTGTAGGGAGCTCGATGCTTGAGGTAAGTGTCGTGTGCAAGTCCTTCGTCGGATCGGAGACATAACCAAGTGTTTGGGTCGGCACGCCACATCCCTTCGGGGGTGAGTCTCATATGGATCAGTCGGGATAGGATTTCCGGGGATAATTGCACCACCTGGAGGTTCTGTCCAATCGGCGTTCGGCGGATGGCAGATGGGATAATTCCCTGGGGCATAAACGTTCTCGATTGGCTAAATCCCTACTTTATTGCAAATATACAGATCATGGTTTTAATACAAATGTTAAGATAGATTAACAAAACCGAAACAGATTGTGTCCACATCTTATGATATTTGGCAAAATTCCATCCCGTTTTGACATGATCTCCTAAATTTTGTCGAGCTCTACCGTGAGTATTCTCCCCCGCCCTGGCATCCTTTGGCTTAAAGGCTCACTTTTAGTTTTACAATGTCGTTGCCACTACCAGCAATTCTCACCTGCCGCCTTACCATCAAGAACGGCGATCCTCTCACTTCGTGCCGAAACAAGACCGAGCCCATCGACTTCTCCTTTCAGATTGACCGTGGCTTCAGGCTATTCAAGGCTCAAGTAGCAACCGAATTAATTCGTCGTCTGCCAAACGATTGGCAGGATGACTTCAGCGTCTATCTCAAGCCCACCAAGCACGCCCCACAACGTGAATTTCTCGAGTTGGACGAGGAAAATTTCTCCAGTCGCGTCGCCAGATCTTGGGAATTAGCTCGCCTTCGTCTACACGGTCAGTCTGATTTTGTTTTAATGATTTTTGTTTATGTTCCAAGACCACTAGAACCAAGAGCCAACACTATTCGTAGAGCAACCGAGAATCGAATCCAAGAGCAAGTTCCCCTTGTAGCAGCTATACTAGCTGAGCGCAATATTTCGAGTGGGCCAGCCTCACAGCTGTACATGGCAACAATGCAAGCTCGACTTTCAGCTGACGCTCCACTACAAGTTCCTGATAACACAACATTTCGACAACTTCGGAACATTGATCAGCTTTCGCAGGAAATAAAGACGAATCAAGATACAACTCAAGCAACCGCTGACATCAATTTCAGAATGCTCAGGATCAAAATTCAAAGTGCAGTGATCCAAGTGCAAGTTCATGTTGGAGATCGCCAGGAAATTCTCGGTTTACCGGCCTACAGCCTTCGCCCTCCGTTCCGTGACCCGGTAGATTTTGAGACTCCCGCTCCCGCAGAAGACATGGATGATATCGATCACCTTAACGATCAACTCTAAAGAGCATAGCAGAGGTAGAGTACGATGTTTTCAGTGCAAATACATGAATTTTATTAAAACTCACTGATTTTTATACTGAGTTGGATCCCATCGTACCCACAATGACCGTATAAATTTTGCCCAACTTCCTCAGACTGTCTAGTGCAAAAGTACAGCGCGACATTGAGGACCGCAAGAGGATATTCACGGAATGCCATATTTGCGTGGCGTTGGATCCATCGTTTTAGGAGAGAAAACCCGACTTCTATAGGATTCAAGTCGGGTGAATACGGCGGCAGAAAAATAACAGTGCACCAGTACCGTGAATAAGTTCTTGAAATTCTTCGTACACGTTATCCAAAATGATAATTGATCTTGGTAAATCTCACGGATTGAGGAATGGTAGAATTTTCAACTTGAAAGTCTCGTGGAACGTCTGCCGGGTGAAAGTATCCTCGGCTGTACCCCACGCAAAAAAAAACCTTCCACGTCGAACGCAGCAAGAACTGAGATTCGCTTTCCGCGGGAGAATGGAATGGACACAATCACTGGGTCTCCGCGCGCGGACCACGCGTGTTTTCTCAGGGAGGACCTAAACCATAGCAAAGTCATACAACAAATTAGGAGGTAAGATGTAGCAGTCACAAAATTGCTATTGTACATTACCTTCCATCCTTTGAAGTATCATCGACAAACACGATTTGATCTGGCCCGCTGTAGTAAGGCAATAGCCTGTTCACATACGCTTGGCGCTCTTTTGGGATACTTTCACGAGCTCTTTTAGTCAGCACTTTGAGCGTTAACCCCAAATCGAACCGTAAAGCACGACAAATTGTCGAATCGGAACAGCAATATTGGGTCGCAAACTTCTCTTTTAATACCTCACGCAGCTCTTGGAAGTAGAAGCAGGGGTGTTGCTTTACATACTCGCGAACAAATTGTTGCACTTCAATCGGCCATTTAGATGACCGCTCATTCTTTGGGGTGTCGTCGACATTTCCTGTTGTCTTGAAGAGATGGTACCATCTCCGAAGGCTTCTGGCCGAGACGCCCAATACACCAGCAACTACGCTGATCTCAATATTGTAGACATACTGCAAGACAATGCCTCGCCAGCGTATGTCTGATGAGTAGATTTAAAATCAATCTGTTGTGAATACCTTACGTAAGGGTAAATGGCCGGTAAATACTGGCCATTCAGCCCTTAATTTGTTAAAAGGTACCCTTTAGACCAAACCGGAGCCCTTACGTAGGACCTCCACAATCAAGTATTATTGGGTCAGAGTCGGCAAAATCAAACAGTATTATTGGTCAAATATCATTTTATTTAGTGGCCTGGCTTAGCAATTCAACTTCAGCTCGTCCTCAAATCCCACCCTTAGCCCTACCCACCCTTGCTTAGGACCAGCCTTTAAAGGTCAGATTGGCCAAAACTTTGGAAAGGCACAATACTACAGACAATCATCTGGGCTGTGATGGCTCTTTGTAATCATCTGGAGAGAGGATACAGCCGCAAATTAAATAGTGAGCCGGATCACCATCCTGGATGTAATATCTTACAATTAGATCACAAATGGATCTCCAACTGTGATACAAGCTGCACGAAACCGCTACTTCATTCCTGAACACAATTATACGGCCACCTCGTCGAGTGCTTATAACCAAGGATTGATAGTAAAATGGTTGTCTTGAAAGTAATGCAGTATAGTAATATTACCGACATAAGCAATAATACTCTCTACAACTATCATTTCCCGCTATCTTACCGACTGTCTGTCCGTCCGTCAGTCCGTCGGATTTCCCGTCTTGCTATTTTTTTCTGCCTTTTCGCATTGCTACAACCGGCCTGTCTTATACACTTTCGTCCCACCCTACCGACCGTGCCTATCTTTCTGCCTCGAAGTAACTATGCCAGAATTACAATTATAGCCAAAAAGCGGACACAATTAACTCGCGCCCTGACTAGCGCTCTGGGCGCCCGCTCCGCGGACGCTAGGGCATGGTTGATTGGTGTAGAGAGGGATGACCACCTCCGCTGCGCTGCGGTGAGCTCAGAAATCCTTTCTCAAAGCAAAACTACATTTAGTATATAAAATGACTGTGCCCAAGTTATGTTGCGTTGCAACAAACGATGTACACAATATCCTTAGTGTTTACGCGTGATAGATGGCTATTGGTGAGCGTCATGGTACAGGTAGACGTGACAGTAAACTATTGCGACGAAGAAGTATTCGCCGTTACCACCAGGGCTTAAATCCATCTGCATGATGAGCACCGTGTTACCCTGTAAGATTTTGTCTAAATTCTCGGTTGAGCGCTTCGCTCCTGAAATGCCACACTTTCAGGTGCGATTCATTGCAAAGCTACGTCCGGTTATTTAGAAGGTGGATCAGTATCATTGGTGCGCCAAATCTCAGCATAAATCGGTGAGGAGATCCCAGATAAGTTTAGCGATAGTAAATACGACGACCGACGTGTATTGGGATCCAACGACATTGGGTGCATTGAGAGACGTGTACTACTTTGTCTAACCGAGAGGTATTCTATACCATATAGCGGATTGCGACGGTCAGTTAGAACGAGTTTTGTCTGTCTCCGCATGCATAGTATTGTTTAGAGCCGCTATTATCTGCCGAGGGTCACAGAATATACCAATTTCGCCTCTCCATATGCCTGTATATCCTTTCCGAGAGGTATTTACTGGCTCCGATATGTATGGCGAGCATACGAAGCCGCTTGGCTGTAGGATCATATGAGATACGTAGACGTGAATCAAATAGTAGCCCGTGTACGTTACATAAAGTATTTTTGCTGTCTACTTTCAGCTCGGCGTGCTACTTGATGTGTCAGTACATAGCTCATTTCGCAAGGTCGCAAATGGGTGCATATATATTATGCCCTCGGGATAGCCAAACCCTATGCATAGGGTCACTGTCGCTCTCCCGGTACATTTGCGTCGTCGTGCTGGCTTATTGTGTATACGCTTCTGATGTATCAGTCTCTATGACCAGGTGCGTCACTAACTGGGCACAGGTCAGACTGCACAGATACAGGCTAGCTGACTGCGTGTCTGTTAGATGATATATACGCGCGGGGAGGGTACGCCTTATAGTCACCCGCGACTTAGCCCAGCTCCTAGCTCTTCCATCATGGACATGGAGGTAAATGCTGTGGGCACTGGTGGTACTGTGCTTTGCTTGCGTCCAAGTGACCGAGCGTAGTTGGCATTAGCGGTGATGCGTACGTAGATAGGGAGGGACAGCTTGCTGCGGTACACAGCTGATACCACGTGCTAATTATTATATAAAACGCGCTATGCTCGGTAGGCGCGTCAACACTTTTGGCAACGCCATAGTCAGCTCACCATATGTGCGACCCCAAGTCTCACCATATCCGCCAGTACAAAAAACAAAGATAAGCGGGATATAGGGGTATGCGTTTTTTTCCTTCAAATTACTTGCTCTTGTACTGCTTCGTTTGCTCGATGTGTTTGGTGTTTCGGGCAGTCGGCTTGCGAGGGTGGATGCTCTTCTTCTTCATCTTGGGGTACCAATCAGAAGCCATGATTTCTATAACATTAGCCAGACTATTCTGACGGTGCACCTCCGCTGGGTCCGGTGGGGAGGTGGGGTTATTTCTCCCAGAGCGCGGTCGCTTTTGGGTCGCTCTCGCAGGCAATAGAGCGTCACGCGAGGTCGCGCCCGCTGATTGTACGGAATGTGTAACCGTACTGCAGCTTACCGCAGCAGACGCAGCGCGCCTGGAAATCCGTCGTAGACCGCTGCGGGTTTACCAAAAACAGGTCAATATTGGTTTTGCACATGGGATCGCCATGTTGCAAATTATGAAAAAGCTTATATAATTACTGACGTGCGTAAAAATATTAGGTATTCTAGCGGATGATTACTGTTAGGTGTATTTTATAAAACAAAACAAAAAAATAGCTCATTATATCATAAGCATTATTTCGTTTCACGTAAAATAATTTCCAGTACACGGTCATTTGATGCTGTTACTCATTATTAAACAAAAATAGTTTATTTTAATTCTGGCAATCGCTGCAATAATGATAGTTTCATTTTTTTTAACCCAAACATACTTTCAGCAATAACAACACCACCACGTAGGTACCATTCGCGCATGCAGTGCTGTGTCCGGGTGCAACGATAATAACGCAAAGGTTGTGAAGCCTCCTAAAGTAATAATAATACTAATAAAAATAATATCGTCTCTACTTAAAGAAAAGTGTGGAAAATAACATCGCAGAGCTTTAGCTGCATGGGCTGGTTACGGTGCCCGATTTGCAATACATACGACAGGTTTTGCGTAGCTAAATGTAAATACACATTCGTCAGCACAGCTCGCCTTGGTGCATACATCCAATCGGTGCGTTTCATGCTCGGTAGAAATATTTACATCACATCCAATCGCGAGAGCGAGAGACGGTCTGATCGTGCGACAGATCCAGTCAGTGTCGCAGGTCGGTCAATATTGACCAATACGCGCGCGAGTTAATTGTTTGACGCTTTTGGATATGTAGTGGGCCACGCCATTACATAAGTAGGTAGATTTATATTACAAAAGTAGGTGCAGCAGCACACGGCTAGCGTGTGCTGAACTGCCGTCATCCTATTGGTTGATATATGGGAAGCCAGACCCATTATCAGCCAATAAGGGTTTGACGTGTATTTGAGTGGTCAGGGCAAGCTGCCCTGGACCTAAATAAAAACAGAGTTGATTTTCCTTCAGACTAAGCACTTGGTTTCACTATCGCGGAACTTGCACGCTTCCTCATTATTACGTGTAAGCTAGTAACGGACACTCTAGGCCCGTTACAGGATATATTTGTAATTTTCGCATAGATAGGTCGAGTCAGAAACGTAGGCGCGGTTGATAGTATGGGAGAAAACTGTATTAGCCAGGCCAAGTGTAGCCATGCCAAAAGGCAGGAAAAAGCAGCAAGAGAGGAAAGCGACGGACTGATTGACAGACGGACTGATTGACAGACGGACTGATTCACAGACGGACGGACAGGTTACAAGGTTAGGAGGCGGGAAATTAGCGCTCTCAACGCCCGCTCCGGGGACGCTAGGGCATGGTTGGTGGGTGTAGAGAGGGTTGGCCTCCTCCGCTGCGCTCCGGTGAGCTTAGCGTTTCTACTTGGACTGAAGCTACATATAATATATGTATGCTGTGATCTACTTATGTTACGACCCAAAACAACAACGCACACAATATCCTTATTGCTCACATATTATGGTAGACACGACCTGGGTTTAACGTGATCTGCAAGAAGAGCACCATCTTACCCGGGAAGGTTTTGTCTATAATCTCGTTTGAGCGCATTGCTCTCAAAATTACACCAATCGGAGGCGCGCGTGGTTGCAAAGCTAATATATACTGTACGGAAGACTGGTCAGTATCAATGATGCTACGAAAATATGCGTAGATCGGTGAGGAATCCCAGTGTAGCTGGCGTAAATACGTCTACTCAAACATAATATCATCTGTCACGTCATCGCCGTGAGGCAGTCGACATCATATCATTGATTGCGACGGTCTATTAGAGCAAGGTTTAGTCAGCTCCTTGCGCGAAGTATCTTTTGGGACAGGTAGATAAGGTAGATTTTGCCGATAGTCGCGACTCGCACAGATCGGACGAAGAGGCACCACTGCGTGCACATTCTTTTTACCGGCTGCAACATACATAGATATATGGCTGTAGGCAGAGCATCAGATCGTAGTGATGGTTAGACTCGAATTGAATAATAGTTCATGTACATTAGATGGAGTACTTTCGCTGCCTACTTATCAGCTCGGCGTGCTATTTGATGTATCCGTGCATATATCGCGAGGTCGTTAATGAGTGTATTTCTTTTTGCCACGCGCTCGTGATACCCAACCTATGCATGGGGTCCCTGTTTCCTTATCGGGACGTTTGCGTCGTCGTGCTAGCTTTCTGTGCTAGCGCTATTGATGTTTTAGTCTGTATAATCAAGCGCGTCACTAACTGGGCACAGGCCATTCCGCAGCGATACAGGTATGCTGAACGCGCGTCTGTTAGCAGTAGCCAACGCGATATATACGCGCGAGGCGGGCACACCTTATAGTCATCCGCAACTCAACCGAGCTCTTATCTCGGTCATTATGGACAGGACACTAAAGTACAATATTCCGTTCCGACACAGCGACTTGCCACGTCCATCTGTACGGTCTGCACTGTCACGCAGTGGTAGTGTCTATGTAAACAGCAGCTTATTCGTCGCACGTAGTTCCCACTCAATACTGTGGTTTAAATTGTGAGCGCCAATTAGTGCAATATACGCTATAAGAGCTGATGGTACAGATAACATGGTTTTGCGTGTGCCCACGTGAGCGAGTGTACGTGCCATCTACGGTGACGTGTATGCAGATAGGGACGGCCAGCTTGCCGAGGTACACAGTACATACCTCGTGCTAGTTATTATAGGAAACGCGCTACGCTCTATAGGTGCGTCAACGCGCTTGGTAGCACCACAGTCAGCTTACTGTATGTGCGACCCCAAGCCTTGCACCGTCAGCCAGTACACAAAGCTATGCGGGGTAAGGGGCTATAAGAATGTATATCCAAATCACCTGCTTTTCTGCTGCTTCTTTTGCTCAATGTACTTGACGTTTCGGGCGGTCAGCTTGCGTAGGCGGCTCCGCCTCTTTTTCTTCTTGAGGTACCCATCGCCTTCTTAACGTTCGCCAGGCTTTCCTGACGGCGCACTTCGGCCGAATCAGGTGGTGGGGGCTTTTCCTCCCAGAGCTCAACCGCTTTTGAGCCGTTCTCGCAGGAAATACAGCGCCGAACGATGTCCCGCCCGCTGATTGTACGAAATGCGTAGACGTACTGCAGCTTCCCGCAGCAGACGCAGCACGCCCGGGAATCCGTCGTAGACGCTGCGGGTTCAGCAGAAGCGGGTCAATCTTCGCCTCGCATTGCTTGCACGTAGGGCCCACCATTTTGCAACTGTGAGTAAGTTAGCAAATTATATTGTTTTAACCAATTACTTAAGTCCAAATATTAGCCAATAGCACGGAAATATAAGGCTGGTATTTATTATTTAAAATAGTAAAAGTTTATATTTAATATTTTGCTTTGCTTTAATAGTAATAATATCAGATATTTAAACATAATACATACTTTACATGCAATAAAAGTGACTAAAAACACTATGTACCGTGCGCGCATCCATTCGTCGGGTGCGGTTCACTGGAGCAGATAGCGCAATGACCGTGCAGCCGCGCCCCTTCATTGCACGGTGGAAGTGGTGAGTGCGAGATGACGTAAAAAAGATATATATTCGCAAAGTCCCTACAAAAAGCGCTGGTCGTGAAGCCTACTTAAGTATTAAAAAATACTATCGTCTCTACTTTAGAAAGTCTGTGGAAAAAGCATCGCCGAGCTCTTACAAATGCGGCCTGTGAAGCTTATATTAATAATATTATTACTATTAATATCGTCTTTACTTTGAAAAGTGTGTGGAAAATAACATCCCAGAGCTCTTACAAAATACTGGTCTGTGAAGTCTACATTAATAATATTAAATATCTCTATTTGCAGAGCTCTTAGAAAATAAATGGTTACTGTGCCCGATTTGCAGTTCATACGACAGGTTTTGCGTAGCTAAATGTCAATAATCAATCATCTGCGCAGCTCGTCTGGCTGCTTGCAACCAATCGATGCGTTTCGTGCTCAGCAGAAATGTTTACCTTACGTCCAATCGCGAGGGCGAGAGAAGGTCTGGTCGTGCGACAGATCCAGTCAGTGTCGCAGTGACATTTAGCTACGCAAAACCTGTCGTATGAACTGCAAATCGGGCACAGTAACCATTTATTTTCTAAGAGCTCTGCAAATAGAGATATTTAATATTATTAATGTAGACTTCACAGATCCGTATTTTGTAAGAGCTCTGCGATGTTATTTTCCACACACTTTTTCAAAGTAAAGACGATATTATTACCATTATTTTAATATTTAATTAATATAGGCTTCACGACCGTTGCGCTAGCTGCATATGGGCACCACACTGCATGCGCGCATGTAACATTGCATGCTAAGTTACTTTTATGTAACTTTTATTGCATCTAAAGTATGTATTTGTTTGATAATCTGACAGTAATACTATTATAGCAAACTCAAATATTAATATTATAAAACATTTTAATATTTTCTTAATAATAAATACCAGCCTTACAATACCGTGCAATTGACTAATATTTGGACTCAAGTAATTGGTTAAAACAATATAATTTGCTAACTTACTCACAGTTTGCAAATGGTGGGCCCTACGTGCAAGCAATGCGAGGCGAGGATTGACCCGTTCCTGCTGAGCCCGCAGCGGTCCACGACGGATTTCCGGGCGCGCTGCGTCTGCTGCTGCAAGCTGCAGTACGGTTACGCATTCCGTACAATCAGCGGGCGGGGCATCGTGCGGCGCTGTATTGCCTGCGAGAACGGCCCAAAGGCAGCTGAGTTCTGGGAGGAAAGGCTCCCACCACCTGATTCGACCGAAGTGCGCTGCCAGGAAAGCCTGGCAAACGTCAAGAAGCCGATGGGTCCTAACTAGTACCCCAAGAAGATAAAGAGATGTAGCCGCCCTCACAAGCCGACCGCCCGAAACGCCAATTACATCGAGCAAAAGAAGCAGCAGAAGAGCAAGTAATTTGGATAATATATCGCTATAGCCTCCATTACCCCGCTTATCTTTGTATTTTGTATACTGGCGGGCAGCGCGAGGCTTGGGACCTCACATATGGTAAACTAACTATGGTGCTGCCAATTGTGTTGACGCACTACAGAGTGTAGCGCGGTTCATATAATAATTAGCGCATGATATCTACTGTGTACCCTTGCAAGTTGACCATCCCTATCTGCATACGCGTTACCGTAGATGGAAAGTACATTCGCTCACTTGGCACACGCAAACCCATGCTATCTGTACCGTCAACGCTCACAACGTATATTTCACTAATGTGCGCTCACGAATGTAAACTACAGAATTAAGTGAGCACTATGCGTGACAAATAAGTTTCTGTCTACATCGACACAAGCATGTCTGCGGTAGTGATAACCATACATGTGGGTGTCGCAAGTCGATGTGGCTGTACGCAGTACTGTACTTTAGTGCCCTGCCCATAATGGTCGAGATATGAGCTCAGCTGAGTCTTAGATGGTAATAAGGTGCTAAGGTATACCCGCGCGCGCGTAATTATCGCGTTGACTACTACCTACAGACGCGTTGTCAGCTTTCCTGTATCACCGCGGTTATGACCTATGCCCGTGTTAGTGACGCGCTTGGCCATACAGACTGATCCATCAGAAGCGTAGGCACAGTAAGCTAGCACCACGATCCAGAAGTACCGAGAACAGCAGTCACCCAATGCATGGGTGCTGGTTATCATGGCCACGTGACACACACCCATTTGGGACATTGCCGGATATGCACGGACACGTCAAATTGCGCGCCGAGCTGATAAGTTGGCAGCGAAAGTACTTCATTTAATGTACATGAGCTACTATTCGATTCACATCTAAACACCACTATGATCTGATAATCTACCTACAGTTATGTGGCTTCGTGTGTTCGTCATACATATCGGAACCACTAAATGTCACTCAAAAGGATCTACGCCACTCTGTTAGTCAGTAGCTATGCAAATAAGTCAGTAAGTGCGTCAACTATGCGAGTAAGATCAATGCATGCGAAATATTGTGGAACGCCCTTCAGTAATATCATAAACAGCTCAGCTAAACAATTTCAAGGCATACTATTGGTGTTTTGCGCGACCATCGGCAAAAACTACATGTCCTAAAGATACTTCGCGCGAGGAGCTGACCAAATCTTGCTCTTATAGACCGGCAGAATCAATGATATTGTGTCGGCTGTCTCACGGCGATGGCGTGACAGATGGTAACATGTTTGAGTAGGCGTATTTACTCCAGCTACACTTGGATTACTCACCGATTTATGGCAATTTAGGATCGCCCATGATGGTAACCCGTCCTCTGAACAGCGTATATTACATTTTCAACCACGCTTGCCTCCGATTGGTGTAATTTTGAGAGCAATGCGCTCAAACGAGATTATAGACAAAACCTTCACGGGTAAGATGGTGCTCTTCTTGCAGATCATGTTAAACCCTGGTCATGTCTACCATAATATGTGAGCAATAAGGATATTGTGTGCGTTGTTGTTTTGGGTCGTAACGTAAGTAGTTCACAGCATACATATATTATATGTAGCTTCAGTCCAAGTAGAAACGCTAAGCTCACCGCAGCACAGCGGAGGAGGCCAACCCTCTCTACACCCACCAACCATGCCCTAGCGTCCGCGGAGCGGGCGCCCAGAGCGCTAATTTCCCGCCCCCTTACCGAGTAACCTGTCTGTCCGTCCGTGTGTCAATCCGTCCGTCGCTTATGAGATGAAATTGATTATTAATTACAATATAATTAATTGATACGAGTCAGCGAACATCGCGTACAGGCCCTTCAATGATATCATGATACTATAAAGAGCTCGGCGAGGCATATGGAAAGGCGAAATTGGTATATTCTGTGAACATCGGCTGATAATAGCGCCTCTAAACAATACTATGCATGAGGAGACAGACAAAACTAGCTCTAACTGACCGTCGCAATCAGCTATATGGTATAGAATACCTCTCGGTTAGACAAAGTAGTACACGTCTCTCAATGCACTCAATGTCGTTGGATCCCAATACACGTCGGTCGTCGTATTTACTATCGCTAAACTTATCTGGGATCTCCTCACCGATTTATGCTGAGATTTGGCGCACCAATGATACTGATCCACCTTCTAAATAACCGGACGTAACTTTGCAATGAATCGCACCTGAAAATGTGGCATTTCAGGAGGGAAGCGCTCAGCCGAGAATTTAGACAAATTTTTCCAGGGTAAGACGGTGTTCATCATGCAGATGGATTTAAGCCCTGGTGGTAACGGCGAATACTTCTTCGTCGCAATAGTTTACTGTCACGTCTACCTGTACCATGACGCTCACCAATAGCCATCCATCACGCGGATATCTATTTGTAACAGCCAGTCGTCACGCAGACATTTTTATAAGTGATGCTGTCAACAATGACTTCAAGAAATACAAGAGGTAGGTTGACAGGCAATTGGTGATGTAGAACACGTAAACACTAAGGATATTGTGTACATCGTTTGTTGCAACGCAACATAACTTGGGCACAGTCATTTTATATACTAAATGTAGTTTTGCTTTGAGTGAGGATTTCTGAGCTCACCGCAGCGCAGCGGAGGTGGTCAGCTCTCTCTACACCAATCAACCATGCCCTAGCGTCCGCGGAGCGGGCACCCAGAGCGCTAGTTTCCGGCCACCTAAGCTTGCCGCCTGTCTGTCCGTCTGTCAATAAGTCCGTCTGTTTCCTTTCTTTCTGCTTTTTCCTGCCTTTTCGCATGGCTACACCCGGCCTAGCTAATACAGTTTCCTCCCGTCTTACCGACCGTGCCTATCTTTCTGACTTGACTTAGCTATTCCTAAATTACAATTATGGCCAAAAAGCGGACACAATTAGCTCGCGCCCTGATCGGTCGATATTTTCTGACTCATTTTTCATTCAGAACACAAAATTGGATTTTTGAGCGACGGCGCGGAGAGGACAAGGTGCGCTGGCTGTTTAGTAGCAGCAGGGTAGTTTTAGATGTATATGCATGTATGTACGGGCGTGGGGCTCCTTGCCCTTCCATATATTCAAGAGAGACCTCGCAGGATACAGTCTGAGGCTTGTCCCGAAACTCCAAAGTGGTATGGCAGTTGGTAGTGATAGCAATCAGGTTGGGGTGGGTGGGACTGGGAGCGTCTACCACCATGCACGCACGCGCTTGGGGTCCTAGACCCACCACGAGTGTCCACGCTCCAAACGCGAGTGGCGGGTGCTGCCAATTGGCCAAGCCGAAGTTGCAGCCACTTGCAAAAGAGTCGTTACAGTCCCGCAAGATAGAGGTGCTCTTAAAGTGTGAGCTCCCACATCAAAACACACTTTGCGAGAGCACTTCTGGCGGGACAGAAAGGAATGCAGCAGTCGGTCACACAAGAGCAAGGGGCCCAAGACCAAGTGCAAGGACAGCTCAAGAACAAGAGATCAAGACAAAAAACACTTAAAGAGCATGAGTGAGCCCCGCGTCTGTACACTTAAATAGCGTAGCATAAAATAGACAGTTTGAGAGCGTTTTCGGAACTGTGTGAGTCCCGTGAGGGGCTGGGTCGTTCTTGGACACCCTGCACATACTACTGACACGACCGGAAGGGCTGGACGGTATCGAACAAACCTGGGCAACCACTCAACAGGGTTGAGGCAACAGCTTTGACGTACCCAAGAGGCAACAGCGCGATGCGGCGTCTGAATTACCATGTACAGCTGCTTGGTTTACAGCCGTGCGAGGTAATTAGGACCCGCGGAACGTGAGCTGAGGGCTGTAACACGTCGGCCAAGGGGAGGGCCTAAGCAAAAGCTGCCTGGACCAACAAACTACCTGGAGTGACGATACCCCTAAGTTGTTTGAAATCCGAGGAGCCGGGATGGAAATGGCAGTGGTGTGTTATATTAACAGAGGGCTTCTGGATTAGTACTAAAAAGGAAAGTTCGGGGTTCTATTCGAGTATCACGTTGCTTAAGCTACCGTGTCCATGTTCTGGTGCTTATATTATTAAAACAGCTATAGAATCGTTCCCAGTGCACTTAGACTTGTGAGTCTAACCGCCCATGTGATTTTGTTCCATCTCAATCAGGTGATAGTCCACTTCAAGAGACGACAGCATGGTAAGTGCCCCGAGGAAAAGAAAAAGGTTTCCCAACAACTGTGTAGCGGGATTTGGTGCAGAATTAACTAGACTTACTGTGTATAATGCTTAGAGCTATCCGCGAGGAACTAAATGAGCGTGTATGACGAGCTCAGAAGGAGAACGCTTCACTCACGCAGTTGGAACCGAGGAAAGATAGGTTGCTTCGTAAGCAAAGGCTTTGTAAGGCTGAGGCGCGATACCACAAGGCAATCCAAGAATTAGAGCAGCTCGAGCTAGTTGAAGCCCCAGCACAAACTGAATCTGAGCCAATTTAAGTATCTGCTCCGGCGGTAGAGCGTGAGGAGAAGACAGAATAAGATGATCCTGCGAAGCATCAACGACGATTCGAGGAGGAGACGCGTCGCGAGGGGCAACACGATACCCACGAATTTCAGATTGGAATGTCAGGGCCTGCGAGCGGCGATAGCACAGCAGCTACACGTGCGCGTGATGCCGAGAGAGCCCGCTTCAGGCGAGCGGCTATGACGAGCGTCTATGACGAGCTCACAAAAACAACAGGCACGAGAGAAAGACGCGGAGTGGAAGCGCATACGCAGAGCTAACAGATCCGAATCCCAGGTTATTCGAGACCGCGGCCGAAATGCCGAACAAGCGAGGGTCCGACAGGGTCGAATGGAGCCAGAAGGCCCACCAGTTCATCAAGCATATAGCGGCGACGCGCGAGCCAATCACAGAGCCACAAGACCAGTGGTGGACGGTCAAAATGCAAGGATTCGTGATGCAGTGGAGCACGAAGTTCGCAGGGAAGGCATGTCAGACGAGCAGCGTCAATCTGAGCGCGATCTAAATACGGCTTCACGGAGAGACCACAGAGGGGACATGACGGATGAGCAGCGTTAAACTGAGCGTGAGCTGAACGCATCCGCGCACAGAGCTCGAACAGAAGCCATGACGGACGAACAAAGGGGTCAGCAAATAGAGCAAGAACGGTTCCGCCGGCGGTCTCGGCAGTATATGAAGGGCCTCGCACACCACAAAAGGTTTGTCCCTTCCAGCGTTTCCGGGGGCCGTCACTACGTTACGCGTTACACTGACGACAGCGGGGAGAGCGAGTGAGTTTGTCACTACTGCAACGCTTGGAAGTTTCCGCAAGAGACAGACGGATGCTGTTGTCGTAACGGACTGGTGTTCGTTCCGACTTCGCGAACAGCACCTGATGCGCTTCTAACACTTTTCGAAAACCCGACTTTCATGCGGTCAATCCGGGCCTATAACAACGTACTCGCTTTTACGTCCATGGGAGCTTCGCGGTCTCGGCCTCTTAACGTTGGCGAACGCGTGACACGGAATGGTGTCTACAACTTCCGTGTACAAGGGTCAGTGTGCCACCGTATGGGATCGTTACTACCGCCTACCTTCGGTCGCTCCATGTATGCCCAAGTTTACTTTAACGATCCAGACATGGATGCACGTGTGCGAAGCCGTATGAACATGACGCAAGGCCTCGATCGCGCCGTTATGGAAACGATTGACCAGACGATGGTGGCACACAACCCGTACACACAACCGTTTATCAACGCGCGTAGGTTTTTGATACAGCGTTGTTGGGATGCGTATGCAGCAACCATCAGGGAGCACGAACGACGCCGAGCGGCAGGGGAAGACGTTGATGACGATGACCCGTCGTTATCCTTGAGTAATTTTCTTCCGGAGGGGGATCACCTTAAGCTGCGTCTGCACGCCCCACGGAATGCGAACCCGGGTGCGCATAACACCCCAACATCATCAGAGGTGGCGTCCCTTGTGATCGACATAAACGCGGCTGAGCATCGGGATATTATCCTACACACGACAAAAGGAGGGTTCAAGCGCATCTTTGAGACGAGCGTTACCTACGACCCACTGCAGTACCCTCTACTCTTTCCGTTTGGAGAGAATGTCTGGACTTACGATGTCCCGTGCGTTGGCAATCCCGTCGATCGCCACGGTGACCTCTTAACCATATCCATTCGGGAATATAAGGTATTTCTACTTTACGACCGGACGGTTAGTAATTCTCTTATCCTGCGTGGTGGGCGACTGGCGCAGCAATACTGCGTTGATCAATGAGTCAAATGCAAACAAGAACGCCTGCGCTTCATCAAGAAGAACCAACTCCAGTATCGATTGGAAACCCTCCAGGGACTCACGGACGCGTTGCGTGGCGAGTCTGTTGAAATCCACAGAATGGCAGCTGACGACGAGGCGGTCCTACGGAGCAGAAGTCGGCGCAGCGAGATGCGGGTGCGCTTGGACGCAAGATCATCAAACCTCCGAAGTTTACAGGTGGTCCGCGCTACATGTACCAACGCTTCTTGGATGCCATAGCTATTGTCCGTGAAACAGGAGCCCCGAACCTGTTCATTACGATGACATGCAACCCGAACCGGCCTGAGATCAAGGAGAACTTACGCCGTGGAGAGAAAGCATCCGACCGACCGGACATCGTGGCTCGCGTGTTCATGGAGAAACTAAAAGCTATTAACAAGGATTTCGATGAGGTTGTGCTGGAGATTCAAGCCGCTCGAGTCCATGTAGTGGAATATCAGAAGCGTGGTCTTCCCCAAACCCACATACTGCTTATCCTGCGTCCGGAGGACAAACCCACTACCAAGGAAGACGTCTATAAGCTGATGTCCGCGGAGCTCCCGGATAAAGAGAAGTACCCCGAGCTGTACGATACGGTAATTTCCAATATGATGTTTGGGCCCTGCGGTCAACAGAACCCGACCTACCCGTGCATGAAGAACGGAAGGTGTTCCAAGAAGTTTCCAAAGGCACTCGCGGACGAAACGGTGATGACCCCCGACAAATACCCCACATACAAGCGTGGTCGCCGTCCGGATGGAATTTTGTGCCATAAGGGGAAAGTATGGGACAACGCGACCATCAATCAATGGGTGGTACAATTCGTTCCCGTCGCAGAAATACAACTGTCACATCAACGTCGAAGTTTGTGCCACGTACAAGGCCATCAAGTACATCTACAAGTACGTCTACAAGGGCTCGGACATGACGACAATCACGATGGAAGGCGGAGAAATTCGGGCGAACGAAATTCTTCAGTATCTCCTTGGGAGGTATATTTCTGCGGTAGAAGCTTGCATGCGGCTGTTCATGCATCCAACACAAGGATCAACACATTCTGTCGTGACGCTACCTATCCATTTGGAAGGAATGAGCATGGTTGCTTATCGCGACCAAGCGACAACCCCCCCCCCCCAGCTTCACAACTTGATTAACCGCGTGGACAGATCAATGCTGACGGAGTTTTTCAAGCTGTGCGCGCGTAACCCAGAAACTACGGTCAATCTACTGTAGAAGGATGTACCACGGAAATATAGGTGGACAGAACACAAGACGTGGGAACCGTACAAGAAGTACGTTGCTCTCTGGAACGCTTGGTACACGTATCCCCACAGGGCTCGGAACGCTTCTACTTGCGACTTCTCCTGTGTAACCGACGCTCGCCTACGTCCTTTGCGGAACTTCGAGCGGTTGATGGTACGAAACATCCCACATATCAGCAAGCAGCTTTGGCGCTTGGGTATTTGGAAAATGACGACGAGTGGATACATTGCTTACGCGAAGCCGCCGAGGTCAAGATGCCGTACCAGCTACGCCAACTCTTCGGTATCATTTTGGTTTACTCGATGCCTGGTAATGCCAAAGATCTATTGGACAGGTTCAAGAAGGATATGTCAGAGGATCATGCACGAAACATTGGGGAAAAAGACGCAGACCTGCGTAATGTACGCGAAGAGGGTTTGCGTCTTCGAATGGCGAAGTACAAGGCGTTGAAGAACTTGGCTGATTACTTGGTTTCGAACCAAACGTCCCTCGACATGTACGGCCTTCCTCTGCTAGCCGATTACGACGATGTATCTGCTCAAGTGGACGACCCGGATACAGCGTCTGTTGATGTTGTCCAGCGAGAGATTGACACGTACCCCAAAACGAACTGGAACATGTTGCGGAACAGGCAGACCACTCGAACAGCAACCAGAGGGGTATTTTCGACCAAGTTATTGCTGCTGTGAGCAGACCGGTTGGAGGGGAGAAGCTTTTCTTTTTGGATGGTCCGGGTGGAACAGGAAAGTCGTTTCTACTCGAGCAAACACTAGCTCACGTTTGGCTGCAACGTAAGGTTGCCATCGCGGTTGCATTGAGTGGGATGGCAGCCACGCAGTTAACCGGAGGTCATACTGCGCATTCGACGTTCCGGATTCCCCTCAAACTAACAGAGACGTCGACGTGCAGCCTTTCATGGCAGAGCCAAAAAGCCGACTTGATTCGTAGCGCGAGTTTGATCATTTGGGACGAAGCGCCGATGATGAACCGAGCTTGCTTTGCGGCTGTCGACAGGTCGCTTCGGGATATTATGAAGAACGAGCTGGACCCGTTCGGCGGAAAGGTAAAGGTGCTCGGCGGTGATCACCGCCAGATTATACCTGTACGGAAGGATGCTACGCGTGCGGAGACGATTCAAGCTTGCTTCAATTCTTCCCCGCTATGGGATCATTTGCATCAAGTGCGGCTAACCGAGAGCATGCGTGTCCGCACCGCCCCAGACGCGGCCAGTGCGGCTGAGTTGGCAGAGCTCTCTGAATTTTTACTTCAAATTGGAGAAGGCCGTTCCCCAGTCAACCATGAGATCGGTGATATCGATATACTAGCCCCCACAAATGCAAGTCTTCGGTGTATCAACGACATGGTTGCAGAACGACTATCGGGTGAAACGAAGGAGTATCTCTCGGTGGACAGCCTCGAAGGGGTCGCGGATGCAAATATGTTTGAGCAGGAGTTCTTGAACTCTCTTAATTTCTCCGATACCTCTCCGCACAGGATTGTTCTGAAGGTTGGAACACCTATCATCATGATTAGAAACCTCAATAGCGACGCAGGATTTTGCAACGGAACGCGGCTCCGGGTTGTGTCACTGCGCGCGAGAAGCATCGAGGCCAGCAGCTGTTCAAGGGTAAGAAGGTGTTCATTTCTCGGATCGTCTTTACAGTGAGAACGATGACAAGGAGCTCCCGTTCAAACTCAAGTGTAAGCAGTTCCCCGTGGTTCCAGCGTTTGCCATTACTATCAACAAGGCCCAAGGACAATCGATCCACCACGTAGGTACCTACTTGGAATCACCGGTCTTCGCACATGGGCATATTCATGTGGCGTTGTCGAGAGTGCCTTCAAGGAAGGCGATCAAGATTGCTGAGGCCATCAAATGAGGACGGGAGCGTCCACACCAACAATATTGTGTACAGAGAGATCTTTGGAACGCGAACTTGGTAGGTCACGTAGTGCAGATAATACATTTAGCTTTGATTTCGAAATGCTCGCTAATCCGCCGCAGCGCAGCGGAGGTGGTTAGCTCTCTCTACACCAATCAACCATGCCCTAGCGTCCGCGGAGCGGGCACCCAGAGCGCTAGTTTCCGGCGACCTAAGCTTGCCGCCTGTCTGTCCGTCTGTCAATAAGTCCGTCCGTTTCCTTTCTTTCTGCTTTTTCCTGCCTTTTCGCATGGCTACACCCGGTCTAGCTAATACAGTTTCCTCCCATCTTACCGACCGTGCCTATCTTTCTGACTTGACTTAGCTATTCCTAAATTACAATTATGGCCAAAAAGCGGACACAATTAGCTCGCGCCCTGATCGGTCGATATTTTCTGACTCATTTTTCATTCAGAGCACAAAATTGGATTTTTGAGCGACGGCGCGGAGAGGACAAGGTGCGCTGGCTGTTTAGTAGCAGCAGGGTCGTTTTAGATGTATATGCATGTATGTACGGACGTGGGGCTCCTTGCCCTTCCATATATTCAAGAGAGACCTCGCAGGATACAGTCTGAGGCTTGTCCCGAAACTCCAAAGTGGTATGGCAGTTGGTAGTGATAGCAATCAGGTTGGGGTGGGTGGGACTGGGAGCGTCTACCACCATGCACGCACGCGCTTGGGGTCCTAGACCCACCACGAGTGTCCACGCTCCAAACGCGAGTGGCGGGTGCTGCCAATTGGCCAAGCCGAAGTTGCAGCCACTTGCAAAAGAGTCGTTACAGTCCCGCAATATAGAGGTGCTCTTAAAGTGTGAGCTCCCACATCAAAACACACTTTGCGAGAGCACTTCTGGCGGGACAGAAAGGAATGCAGCAGTCGGTCACACAAGAGCAAGGGGCCCAAGACCAAGTGCAAGGACAGCTCAAGAACAAGAGATCAAGACAAAAAACACTTAAAGAGCATGAGTGAGCCCCGCGTCTGTACACTTAAATAGCGTAGCATAAAATAGACAGTTTGAGAGCGTTTTCGGAACTGTGTGAGTCCCGTGAGGGGCTGGGTCGTTCTTGGACACCCTGCACATACTACTGACACGACCGGAAGGGCTGGACGGTATCGAACAAACCTGGGCAACCACTCAACAGGGTTGAGGCAACAGCTTTGACGTACCCAAGAGGCAGATAGCCTCTGCAATCTTGATCGCCTTCCTTGAAGTCACTCTCGACAACGCCACATGAATATGCCCATGTGCGAAAACTGGTGATTCCAAGTAGATACCTACGTGGTCGATCGATTGTCCTTGGGCACTGTTGATAGTAATGGCAAACGCTCGAACCACGGGGAACTGCTTACACTTGAGTTTAAAAGGGAGCTCCTTGTCATCGTCCTCACTATAAAAGACGATCCGAGGACTGAACACCTTCTTACCCTTGAACAGCCCGGACATAATGCTGGCCTCGATGCTTCTCGCGCGCAGTGACACAACCCGGAGCCGCGTTCCGTTGCAAAATCCTGCGTCGCTATTGAGGTTTCTAATCATGATGATAGGTGTTCCAACCTTCAGAACAATCCTGTGCGGAGAGGTATCGGAGAAATTAAGAGAGTTCAAGAACTCCTGCTCAAACATATTTGCATCCGCGACCCCTTCGAGGCTGTCCACCGAGAGATACTCCTTCGTTTCACCCGATAGTCGTTCTGCAACCATGTCGTTGATACACCGAAGACTTGCATTTGTGGGGGCTAGTATATCGATATCACCGATCTCATGGTTGACTGGGGAACGGCCTTCTCCAATTTGAAGTAAAAATTCAGAGAGCTCTGCCAACTCAGCCGCACTGGCCGCGTCTGGGGCGGTGCGGACACGCATGCTCTCGGTTAGCCGCACTTGATGCAAATGATCCCATAGCGGGGAAGAATTGAAGCAAGCTTGAATCGTCTCCGCACGCGTAGCATCCTTCCGTACCGGTATAATCTGGCGGTGATCACCACCGAGCACCTTTACCTTTCCGCCGAACGGGTCCAGCTCGTTCTTCATAATATCCCGAAGCGACCTGTCGACAGCCGCAAAGCAAGCTCGGTTCATCATCGGCGCTTCGTCCCAAATGATCAAACTCGCGCTACGAATCAAGTCGGCTTTTTGGCTCTGCCATGAAAGGCTGCACGTCGACGTCTCTGTTAGTTTGAGGGGAATCCGGAACGTCGAATGCGCAGTATGACCTCCGGTTAACTGCGTGGCTGCCATCCCACTCAATGCAACCGCGATGGCAACCTTACGTTGCAGCCAAACGTGAGCTAGTGTTTGCTCGAGTAGAAACGACTTTCCTGTTCCACCCGGACCATCCAAAAAGAAAAGCTTCTCCCCTCCAACCGGTCTGCTCACAGCAGCAATAACTTGGTCGAAAATACCCCTCTGGTTGCTGTTCGAGTGGTCTGCCTGTTCCGCAACATGTTCCAGTTCGTTTTGGGGTACGTGTCAATTTCTCGCTGGACAACATCAACAGACGCTGTATCCGGGTCGTCCACTTGAGCAGATACATCGTCGTAATCGGCTAGCAGAGGAAGGCCGTACATGTCGAGGGACGTTTGGTTCGAAACCAAGTAATCAGCCAAGTTCTTCAACGCCTTGTACTTCGCCATTCGAAGACGCAAACCCTCTTCGCGTACATTACGCAGGTCTGCGTCTTTTTCCCCAATGTTTCGTGCATGATCCTCTGACATATCCTTCTTGAACCTGTCCAATAGATCTTTGGCTTTACCAGGCATCGAGTAAACCAAAATGATACCGAAGAGTTGGCGTAGCTGGTACGGCATCTTGACCTCGGCGGCTTCGCGTAAGCAATGTATCCACTCGTCGTCATTTTCCAAATACCCAAGCGCCAAAGCTGCTTGCTGATATGTGGGATGTTTCGTACCATCAACCGCTCGAAGTTCCGCAAAGGACGTAGGCGAGCGTCGGTTACACAGGAGAAGTCGCAAGTAGAAGCGTTCCGAGTCCTGCGGAGATACGTGTACCAAGCGTTCCAGAGAGCAACGTACTTCTTGTACGGTTCCCACGTCTTCTGTTTTGTCCACCTATATTTCCGTGGTACATCCTTCTACAGTAGACTGGCCGTAGTTTCTGGGTTACGCGCGCACAGCTTGAAAAACTCCGTCAGCATTGATCTGTCCACGCGGTTAATCAAGTTGTGAAGCTGGGGGGGGGGGTTGTCGCTTGGTCGCGATAAGCAACCATGCTCATTCCTTCCAAATGGATAGGTAGCGTCACGACAGAATGTGTTGATCCTTGTGTTGGATGCATGAACAGCCGCATGCAAGCTTCTACCGCAGAAATATACCTCCCAAGGAGATACTGAAGAATTTCGTTCGCCCGAATTTCTCCGCCTTCCATCGTGATTGTCGTCATGTCCGAGCCCTTGTAGACGTACTTGTAGATGTACTTGATGGCCTTGTACGTGGCACAAACTTCGACGTTGATGTGACAGTTGTATTTCTGCGACGGGAACGAATTGTACCACCCATTGATTGATGGTCGCGTTGTCCCATACTTTCCCCTTATGGCACAAAATTCCATCCGGACGGCGACCACGCTTGTATGTGGGGTATTTGTCGGGGGTCATCACCGTTTCGTCCGCGAGTGCCTTTGGAAACTTCTTGGAACACCTTCCGTTCTTCATGCACGGGTAGGTCGGGTTCTGTTGACCGCAGGGCCCAAACATCATATTGGAAATTACCGTATCGTACAGCTCGGGGTACTTCTCTTTATCCGGGAGCTCCGCGGACATCAGCTTATAGACGTCTTCCTTGGCAGTGGGTTTGTCCTCCGGACGCAGGATAAGCAGTATGTGGGTTTGGGGAAGACCACGCTTCTGATATTCCACTACATGGACTCGAGCGGCTTGAATCTCCAGCACAACCTCATCGAAATCCTTGTTAATAGCTTTTAGTTTCTCCATGAACACGCGAGCCACGATGTCCGGTCGGTCGGATGCTTTCTCTCCACGGCGTAAGTTCTCCTTGATCTCAGGCCGGTTCGGGTTGCATGTCATCGTAATGAACAGGTTCGGGGCTCCTGTTTCACGGACAATAGCTATGGCATCCAAGAAGCGTTGGTACATGTAGCGCGGACCACCTGTAAACTTCGGAGGTTTGATGATCTTGCGTCCAAGCGCACCCGCATCTCGCTGCGCCGACTTCTGCTCCGTAGGACCGCCTCGTCGTCAGCTGCCATTCTGTGGATTTCAACAGACTCGCCACGCAACGCGTCCGTGAGTCCCTGGAGGGTTTCCAATCGATACTGGAGTTGGTTCTTCTTGATGAAGCGCAGGCGTTCTTGTTTGCATTTGACCCATCGATCAACGCAGTATTGCTGCGCCAGTCGCCCACCACGCAGGATAAGAGAACTACTAACCGTCCGGTCGTAAAGTAGAAATACCTTATATTCCCGAATGGATATGGTTAAGGGGTCACCGTGGCGATCGACGGGATTGCCAACGCACGGGACATCGTAAGTCCAGACATTCTCTCCAAACGAAAAGAGTAGAGGGTACTGCAGTGGGTCGTAGGTAACGCTCGTCTCAAAGATGCGCTTGAACCCTCCTTTTGTCGTGTGTAGGATAATATCCCGATGCTCAGCCGCGTTTATGTCGATCACAAGGGACGCCACCTCTGATGATGTTGGGGTGTTATGCGCACCCGGGTTCGCATTCCGTGGGGCGTGCAGACGCAGCTTAAGGTGATCCCCCTCCGGAAGAAAATTACTCAAGGATAACGACGGGTCATCGTCATCAACGTCTTCCCCTGCCGCTCGGCGTCGTTCGTGCTCCCTGATGGTTGCTGCATACGCATCCCAACAACGCTGTATCAAAAACCTACGCGCGTTGATAAACTGTTGTGTGTACGGGCTGTGTGCCACCATCGTCTGGTCAATCGTTTCCATAACGGCGCGATCGAGGCCTTGCGTCATGTTCATACGGCTTCGCACACGTGCATCCATGTCTGGATCGTTAAAGTAAACTTGGGCATACATGGAGCGACCGAAGGTAGGCGGTAGTAACGAT
This sequence comes from Phytophthora infestans T30-4, assembly GCF_000142945.1. Lineage (NCBI taxonomy): Eukaryota > Oomycota > Peronosporomycetes > Peronosporales > Peronosporaceae > Phytophthora > Phytophthora infestans. The sequence goes on from NW_003303726.1 coordinate 884,743, forward strand.
CCCATACGGTGGCACACTGACCCTTGTACACGGAAGTTGTAGACACCATTCCGTGTCACGCGTTCGTCAACGTTAAGAGGCCGAGACCGCGAAGCTCCCATGGACGTAAAAGCGAGTACGTTGTTATAGGCCCGGATTGACCGCATGAAAGTCGTGTTTTCGAAAGTGTTGGAAGCGCACCAATTGCTGTTCGCGAAGTCGGAACGAACACCAGTCCGTTACGACAACAGCATCCGTCTGTCTCTTGCGGAAACTTCCAAGCGTTGCAGTAGTGACAAACTCGCTCGTTCTCCCCGTTGTCGTCCATGTAACGCGTAAAGTAGTGAGGAACCCGGAAACTGTGGAAGGGTCAAACCTTTCGTGGTGTGCGAGGCCCTTCATATACTGCCGAGACCGCCGGCGGAACCGTTCTTGCTCTATTTGCTGACCCCTTTGTTCGTCCGTCATGGCTTCTGTTCGAGCTCTGTGCGCGGATGCGTTCAGCTCACGCTCAGTTTAACGCTGCTCATCCGTCATGTCCCCTCTGTGGTCTCTCCGTGAAGCCGTATTTAGATCGCGCTCAGATTGACGCTGCTCGTCTGACATGCCTTCCCTGCGAACTTCGTGCTCCACTGCATCACGAATCCTTGCATTTTGACCGTCCACCACTGGTCTTGTGGCTCTGTGGTTGGCTTGCGCGTCGCCGCTATATGCTTGATGAACTGGTGGGCCTTCTGGCTCCATTCGACCCTGTCGGACCCTCGCTTGTTCGGCATTTCGGCCGCGGTCTCGAATAACCTGGGATTCGGATCTGTTAGCTCTGCGTATGCGCTTCCACTCCGCGTCTTTCTCTCGTGCCTGTTGTTTTTGTGAGCTCGTCATAGACGCTCGTCATAGCCGCTCGTCATAGCCGCTCGCCTGAAGCGGGCTCTTTCGGCATCACGCGCACGTGTAGCTGCTGTGCTATCGCCGCTCGCAGGGCCTGACATTCCAATCTGAAATTCGTGGGTATCGTGTTGCCCCTCGCGACGCGTCTCCTCCTCGAATCGTCGTTGATGCTTCGCAGGATCATCTTATTCTGTCTTCTCCTCACGCTCTACCGCCGGAGCAGATACTTAAATTGGCTCAGATTCAGTTTGTGCTGGGGCTTCAACTAGCTCGAGCTGCTCTAATTCTTGGATTGCCTTGTGGTATCGCGCCTCAGCCTTACAAAGCCTTTGCTTACGAAGCAACCTATCTTTCCTCGGTTCCAACTGCGTGAGTGAAGCGTTCTCCTTCTGAGCTCGTCATACACGCTCATTTAGTTCCTCGCGGATAGCTCTAAGCATTATACACAGTAAGTCTAGTTAATTCTGCACCGAATCCCGCTACACAGTTGTTGGGAAACCTTTTTCTTTTCCTCGGGGCACTTACCATGCTGTCGTCTCTTGAAGTGGACTATCACCTGATTGAGATGAAACAAAATCACATGGGCGGTTAGACTCAAAAGTCTAAGTGCACTGGGAACGATTCTATAGCTATTTGTATAATATAAGCACCAGAACATGGACACGGTAGCTTAAGCAACGTGGTATTCGAATAGATCCCCGAACGTTCCTTTTTAGTACTAATCCAGAAGCCCTCTGTGAATATAACACATCACTGCCATTTCCATCCCGGCTCCTCGGATTTCAAACAACTTATGGGTATCGTCACTCCAGGTAGTTTGTAGGTCCAGGCAGCTTTTGCTTAGGCCCTCCCCTTGGCCGACGTGTTGCAGCCCTCAGCTCACGTTCTGCGGGTCCTAATTACCTCGCACGGCTGTAAACCAAGCAGCTGTACATGGTAATTCAGACGCCGCATCGGGCTGTTGCCTCTTGGGTACGTCAAAGCTGTTGCCTCAACCCTGTTGAGTGGTTGCCCAGGTTTGTTCGATACCGTCCAGCCCTTCCGGTCGTGTCAGTATTATGTGCAGGGTGTCCAAGAACGACCCAGCCCCTCACGGGACTCACACAGTTCCGAAAACGCTCTCAAACTGTCTATTTTATGCTACGCTATTTAAGTGTACAGGCGCGGGGCTCACTCATGCTCTTTAAGTGTTTTTTGTCTTGATCTCTTGTTCTTGAGCTGTCCTTGCACTTGGTCTTGGGCCCCTTGCTCTTGTGTGACCGACTGCTGCATTCCTTTCTGTCCCGCCAGAAGTGCTCTCGCAAAGTGTGTTTTGATGTAGGAGCTCACACTTTAAGAGCACCTCTATATTGCGGGACTGTAACGACTCTTTCGCATGTGGCTGCAACTTCGGCTTGGCCAATTGGCAGCACCCGCCACTCGCGTTTGGAGCGTGGACACTCGTGGTGGGTCTAGGACCCCAAGCGCGTGCGTGCATGGTGGTAGACGCTCCCAGTCCCACCCACCCCAACCTGATTGCTATCACTACCAACTGCCATACCACTTTGGAGTTTCGGGACAAGCCTCAGACTGTATCCTGCGAGGTCTCTCTTGAATATATGGAAGGGCAAGGAGCCCCACGCCCGTACATACATGCATATACATCTAAAACTACCCTGCTGCTACTAAACAGCCAGCGCACCTTGTCCTCTCCGCGCCGTCGCTCAAAAATCCAGTTTTGTGTTCTGAATGAAAAATGAGTCAGAAAATATCGACCGATCAGGGCGCGAGCTAATTGTGTCCGCTTTTTGGCCATAATTGTAATTTAGGAATAGCTAAGTCAAGTCAGAAAGATAGGCACGGTCGGTAAGACGGGAGGAAACTGTATTAGCTAGGCCGGGTGTAGCCATGCGAAAAGGCAGGAAAAAGCAGAAAGAAAGGAAACGGACGGACTTATTGACAGACGGACAGACAGGCGGCAAGCTTAGGTGGCCGGAAACTAGCGCTCTGGGTGCCCGCTCCGCGGACGCTAGGGCATGGTTGATTGGTGTAGAGAGAGCTGACCACCTCCGCTGCGCTGCGGTGAGCTCAGAAATCCTCCCTCAAAGCAAAACTACATTTAGTATATAAAATGACTGTGCCCAAGTTATGTTGCGTTGCAACAAACGATGTACACAATATCCTTAGTGTTTACGTGTTCTACATCACCAATTGCCTGTCAACCTACCTCTTGTATTTCTTGAAGTCATTGTTGATAGCATCACTTATAAAAATGTCTGCGTGACGACTGGCTGTTACAAATAGATATCCGCGTGATGGATGGCTATTGGTGAGCGTCATGGTACAGGTAGACGTGACAGTAAACTATTGCGACGAAGAAGTATTCGCCGTTACCACCAGGGCTTAAATCCATCTGCATGATGAACACCGTCTTACCCTGGAAAAATTTGTCTAAATTCTCGGCTGAGCGCTTCCCTCCTGAAATGCCACATTTTCAGGTGCGATTCATTGCAAAGTTACGTCCGGTTATTTAGAAGGTGGATCAGTATCATTGGTGCGCCAAATCTCAGCATAAATCGGTGAGGAGATCCCAGATAAGTATAGCGATAGTAAATACGACGACCGACGTGTATTGGGATCCAACGACATCGGGTGCATTGAGAGACGTGTACTAATTTGTCTAACCGAGAGGTTTTCTATACCATATAGCTGATTGCGACGGTCAGTTAGAGCTAGTTTTGTCTGTCTCCTCATGCATAGTATTGTTTAGAGGCGCTATTATCAGCCGATGTTCACATAATATACCAATTTCGCCTTTCCATATGCCTCGCCGAGCTCTTTATAGTATCATGATATCATTGAAGGGCCTGTACGCGATGTTCGCTGACTCGTATCAATTAATTATATTGTAATTAATAATCAATTTCATCTCATAAGCGACGGACGGATTGACACACGGACGGACAGACAGGTTACTCGGTAAGGGGGCGGGAAATTAGCGCTCTGGGCGCCCGCTCCGCGGACGCTAGGGCATGGTTGGTGGGTGTAGAGAGGTTTGGCCTCCTCCGCTGCGCTGCGGTGAGCTTAGCGTTTCTACTTGAAGTGAAGCTACATATAATATATGTAAGCTGTGAACTACTTACGTTACGACCCAAAACAACAACGCACACAATATCCTTATTGCTCACATATTATGGTAGACATGACCAGGGTTTAACGTGATCTGCAAGAAGAGCACCATCTTACCCGGGAAGGTTTTGTCTATAATCTCGTTTGAGCGCATTGCTCTCAAAATTAAACCAATCGGAGGCGCGCGTGGTTGAAAATGTAATATACGCTGTTCAGAGGACGGGTTACCATCAATGGCGATCCTAAATTGCCATAAATCGGTGAGTAATCCAAGTGTAGCTGGCGTAAATACGCCTACTCAAACATGTTACCATCTGTCACGCCATCGCCGTGAGACAGCCGACACAATATCATTGATTGCGACGGTCTATTAGAGCAAGATTCGGTCAGCTCCTCGCGCGAAGTATCTTTAGGACATGTAGTTTTTGCCGATGGTCGCGCAAAACACCAATAGTATGCCTTGAAATTGTTTCGCTGAGCTGTTTATGATATTACTGAAGGGCGTTCCACTATATTTTGCATGCATTGATCTTACTCGCATAGTTGACGCACTTACTGACTTATTTGCATAGATTGGTGAGCGTCATGGTACATGACGCTCACCAATAGCCATCCATCACGCGAATATCTATTTGTAACAGCCAGTCGTCACGCAGACATTTTTATAAGTGATGCTGTCAACAATGACTTTAAGAAATACAAGAGGTAGGTTGACAGGCAATTGGTGATGTAGAACACGTAAACACTAAGGATATTGTGTACATCGTTTGTTGCAACGCAACATAACTTGGGCACAGTCATTTTATATACTAAATGTAGTTTTGCTTTGAGTGAGGATTTCTGAGCTCACCGCAGCGCAGCGGAGGTGGTCAGCTCTCTCTACACCAATCAACCATGCCCTAGCGTCCGCGGAGCGGGCACCCAGAGCGCTAGTTCCGGCCACCTAAGCTTGCCGCCTGTCTGTCTGTCCGTCTGTCAATAAGTCCGTCCGTTTCCTTTCTTGCTGCTTTTTCCTGCCTTTTCGCATGGCTACACCCGGCCTAGCTAATACAGTTTCCTCCCATCTTACCGACCGTGCCTATCTTTCTGACTTGACTTAGCTATTCCTAAATTACAATTATGGCCAAAAAGCGGACACAATTAGCTCGCGCCCTGATCGGTCGATATTTTCTGACTCATTTTTCATTCAGAACACAAAATTGGATTTTTGAGCGACGGCGCGGAGAGGACAAGGTGCGCTGGCTGTTTAGTAGCAGCAGGGTAGTTTTAGATGTATATGCATGTATGTACGGGCGTGGGGCTCCTTGCCCTTCCATATATTCAAGAGAGACCTCGCAGGATACAGTCTGAGGCTTGTCCCGAAACTCCAAAGTGGTATGGCAGTTGGTAGTGATAGCAATCAGGTTGGGGTGGGTGGGACTGGGAGCGTCTACCACCATGCACGCACGCGCTTGGGGTCCTAGACCCACCACGAGTGTCCACGCTCCAAACGCGAGTGGCGGGTGCTGCCAATTGGCCAAGCCGAAGTTGCAGCCACATGCGAAAGAGTCGTTACAGTCCCGCAAGATAGAGGTGCTCTTAAAGTGTGAGCTCCCACATCAAAACACACTTTGCGAGAGCACTTCTGGCGGGACAGAAAGGAATGCAGCAGTCGGTCACACAAGAGCAAGGGACCCAAGACCAAGTGCAAGGACAGCTCAAGAACAAGAGATCAAGACAAAAAACACTTAAAGAGCATGAGTGAGCCCCGCGCCTGTACACTTAAATAGCGTAGCATAAAATAGACAGTTTGAGAGCGTTTTCGGAACTGTGTGAGTCCCGTGAGGGGCTGGGTCGTTCTTGGACACCCTGCACATAATACTGACACGACCGGAAGGGCTGGACGGTATCGAACAAACCTGGGCAACCACTCAACAGGGTTGAGGCAACAGCTTTGGCGTACCCAAGAGGCAACAGCGCGATGCGGCGTCTGAATTACCATGTACAGCTGCTTGGTTTACAGCCGTGCGAGGTAATTAGGACCCGCGGAACGTGAGCTGAGGGCTGTAACACGTCGGCCAAGGGGAGGGCCTAAGCAAAAGCTGCCTGGACCAACAAACTACCTGGAGTGACGATACCCCTAAGTTGTTTGAAATCCGAGGAGCCGGGATGGAAATGGCAGTGGTGTGTTATATTAACAGAGGGCTTCTGGATTAGTACTAAAAAGGAAAGTTCGGGGTTCTATTCGAGTATCACGTTGCTTAAGCTACCGTGTCCATGTTCTGGTGCTTATATTATTAAAATAGCTATAGAATCGTTCCCAGTGCACTTAGACTTTTGAGTCTAAGCGCCCATGTGATTTTGTTCCATCTCAATCAGGTGATAGTCCACCTAAAGAGACGACAGCATGGTAAGTGCCCCGAGGAAAAGAAAAAGGTTTCCCAACAACTGTGTAGCGGGATTCGGTGCAGAATTAACTAGACTTACTGTGTATAATGCTTAGAGCTATCCGCGAGGAACTAAATGAGCGTGTATGACGAGCTCAGAAGGAGAACGCTTCACTCACGCAGTTGGAACCGAGGAAGATAGGTTGCTTCGTAAGCAAAGGCTTTGTAAGGCTGAGGCGCGATACCACAAGGCAATCCAAGAATTAGAGCAGCTTGAGCTAGTTGAAGCCCCAGCACAAACTGAATCTGAGCCAATTTAAGTATCTGCTCCGGCGGTAGAGCGTGAGGAGAAGACAGAATAAGATGATCCTGCGAAGCATCAACGACGATTCGAGGAGGAGACGCGTCGCGAGGGGCAACACGATACCCACGAATTTCAGATTGGAATGTCAGGGCCTGCGAGCGGCGATAGCACAGCAGCTACACGTGCGCGTGATGCCGAAAGAGCCCGCTTCAGGCGAGCGGCTATGACGAGCGGCTATGACGAGCGTCTATGACGAGCTCACAAAAACAACAGGCACGAGAGAAAGACGCGGAGGGGAAGCGCATACGCAGAGCTAACAGATCCGAATCCCAGGTTATTCGAGACCGCGGCCGAAATGCCGAACAAGCGAGGGTCCGACAGGGTCGAATGGAGCCAGAAGGCCCACCAGTTCATCAAGCATATAGCGGCGACGCGCAAGCCAACCACAGAGCCACAAGACCAGTGGTGGACGGTCAAAATGCAAGGATTCGTGATGCAGTGGAGCACGAAGTTCGCAGGGAAGGCATGTCAGACGAGCAGCGTCAATCTGAGCGCGATCTAAATACGGCTTCACGGAGAGACCACAGAGGGGACATGACGGATGAGCAGCGTTAAGCTGAGCGTGAGCTGAACGCATCCGCGCACAGAGCTCGAACAGAAGCCATGACGGACGAACAAAGGGGTCAGCAAATAGAGCAAGAACGGTTCCGCCGGCGGTCTCGGCAGTATATGAAGGGCCTCGCACACCACGAAAGGTTTGACCCTTCCACAGTTTCCGGGTTCCTCACTACTTTACGCGTTACATGGACGACAACGGGGAGAACGAGCGAGTTTGTCACTACTGCAACGCTGGGAACTTTCCGCAAGAGACAGACGGATGCTGTTGTCGTAACGGACTGGTGTTCGTTCCGACTTCGCGAACAGCAATTGGTGCGCTTCCAACACTTTCGAAAACCCGACTTTCGTGCGGTCAATCCGGGCCTATAACAACGTACTCGCTTTTACGTCCATGGGAGCTTCGCGGTCTCGGCCTCTTAACGTTGGCGAACGCGTGACACGGAATGGTGTCTACAACTTCCGTGTACAAGGGTCAGTGTGCCACCGTATGGGATCGTTACTACCGCCTACCTTCGGTCGCTCCATGTATGCCCAAGTTTACTTTAACGATCCAGACATGGATGCACGTGTGCGAAGCCGTATGAACATGACGCAAGGCCTCGATCGCGCCGTTATGGAAACGATTGACCAGACGATGGTGGCACACAACCCGTACACACAACAGTTTATCAACGCGCGTAGGTTTTTGATACAGCGTTGTTGGGATGCGTATGCAGCAACCATCAGGGAGCACGAACGACGCCGAGCGGCAGGGGAAGACGTTGATGACGATGACCCGTCGTTATCCTTGAGTAATTTTCTTCCGGAGGGGGATCACCTTAAGCTGCGTCTGCACGCCCCACGGAATGCGAACCCGGGTGCGCATAACACCCCAACATCATCAGAGGTGGCGTCCCTTGTGATCGACATAAACGCGGCTGAGCATCGGGATATTATCCTACACACGACAAAAGGAGGGTTCAAGCGCATCTTTGAGACGAGCGTTACCTACGACCCACTGCAGTACCCTCTACTCTTTTCGTTTGGAGAGAATGTCTGGACTTACGATGTCCCGTGCGTTGGCAATCCCGTCGATCGCCACGGTGACCCCTTAACCATATCCATTCGGGAATATAAGGTATTTCTACATTACGACCGGACGGTTAGTAATTCTCTTATCCTGCGTGGTGGGCGACTGGCGCAGCAATACTGCGTTGATCGATGGGTCAAATGCAAACAAGAACGCCTGCGCTTCATCAAGAAGAACCAACTCCAGTATCGATTGGAAACCCTCCAGGGACTCACGGACGCGTTGCGTGGCGAGTCTGTTGAAATCCACAGAATGGCAGCTGACGACGAGGCGGTCCTACGGAGCAGAAGTCGGCGCAGCGAGATGCGGGTGCGCTTGGACGCAAGATCATCAAACCTCCGAAGTTTACAGGTGGTCCGCGCTACATGTACCAACGATTCTTGGATGCCATAGCTATTGTCCGTGAAACAGGAGCCCCGAACCTGTTCATTACGATGACATGCAACCCGAACCGGCCTGAGATCAAGGAGAACTTACGCCGTGGAGAGAAAGCATCCGACCGACCGGACATCGTGGCTCGCGTGTTCATGGAGAAACTAAAAGCTATTAACAAGGATTTCGATGAGGTTGTGCTGGAGATTCAAGCCGCTCGAGTCCATGTAGTGGAATATCAGAAGCGTGGTCTTCCCCAAACCCACATACTGCTTATCCTGCGTCCGGAGGACAAACCCACTACCAAGGAAGGCGTCTATAAGCTGATGTCCGCGGAGCTCCCGGATAAAGAGAAGTACCCCGAGCTGTACGATACGGTAATTTCCAATATGATGTTTGGGCCCTGCGGTCAACAGAACCCGACCTACCCGTGCATGAAGAACGGAAGGTGTTCCAAGAAGTTTCCAAAGGCACTCGCGGACGAAACGGTGATGACCCCCGACAAATACCCCACATACAAGCGTGGTCGCCGTCCGGATGGAATTTTGTGCCATAAGGGGAAAGTATGGGACAACGCGACCATCAATCAATGGGTGGTACAATTCGTTCCCGTCGCAGAAATACAACTGTCACATCAACGTCGAAGTTTGTGCCACGTACAAGGCCATCAAGTACATCTACAAGTACGTCTACAAGGGCTCGGACATGACGACAATCACGATGGAAGGCGGAGAAATTCGGGCGAACGAAATTCTTCAGTATCTCCTTGGGAGGTATATTTCTGCGGTAGAAGCTTGCATGCGGCTGTTCATGCATCCAACACAAGGATCAACACATTCTGTCGTGACGCTACCTATCCATTTGGAAGGAATGAGCATGGTTGCTTATCGCGACCAAGCGACAACCCCCCCAGCTTCACAACTTGATTAACCGCGTGGACCGATCAATGCTGACGGAGTTTTTCAAGCTGTGCGCGCGTAACCCAGAAACTACGGCCAATCTACTGTAGAAGGATGTACCACGGAAATATAGGTGGACAAAACAGAAGACGTGGGAACCGTACAAGAAGTACGTTGCTCTCTGGAACGCTTGGTACACGTATCTCCGCAGGACTCGGAGCGCTTCTACTTGCGACTTCTCCTGTGTAACCGACGCTCGCCTACGTCCTTTGCGGAACTTCGAGCGGTTGATGGTACGAAACATCCTACATATCAGCAAGCAGCTTTGACGCTTGGGTATTTGGAAAATGACGACGAGTGGATACATTGCTTACGCGAAGCCGCCGAGGTCAAGATGCCGTACCAGCTACGCCAACTCTTCGGTATCATTTTGGTTTACTCGATGCCTGGTAATGCCAAAGATCTACTGAACAGGTTCAAGAAGGATATGTCAGAGGATCATGCACGAAACATTGGGGAAAAAGACGCAGACCTGCGTAATGTACGCGAAGAGGGTTTGCGTCTTCGAATGGCGAAGTACAAGGCGTTGAAGAACTTGGCTGATTACTTGGTTTCGCACCAAGCGTCCCTCGACATGTACGGCCTTCCTCTGCTAGCCGATTGCGACGATGTATCTGCTCAAGTGGACGACCCGGATACAGCGTCTGTTGATGTTGTCCAGCAAGAGATTGACACGTACCCCAAAACGAACTGGAACATGTTGCGGAACAAGCAGACCACTTGAACAGCAACCAGAGGGGTATTTTTGACCAAGTTATTGCTGCTGTGAGCAGACCGGTTGGAGGGGAGAAGCTTTTCTTTTTAGATGGTCCGGGTGGAACAGGAAAGTCGTTTCTACTCGAGCAAACACTCGCTCACGTTTGGATGCAACGTAAGGTTGCTATCGCGGTTGCATTGAGTGGGATGGCAGCCACGCTGTTAACCGGAGGTCATACTGCGCATTCGACGTTCCGGATTCCCCTCAAACTAACAGAGCCGTCGATGTGCAGCGTTTCATGGCAGAGCCAAAACGCCGACTTGATTCGTAGCGCGAGTTTGATCATTTGGGACGAAGCGCCGATGATGAACCGAGCTTGCTTTGGGGCTGTCGACAGGTCGCTTCGGGATATTATGAAGAACGAGCTGGACCCGTTCGGCGGAAAGGTAAAGGTGCTCGGCAGTGATCACCGCCAGATTATACCTGTACGGAAGGATGCTACGCGTGCGGAGACGATTCAAGCTTGCTTCAATTCTTCCCCGCTATGGGAGCATTTGCATCGAGTGCGGCTAACCGAGAGCATGCGTGTCCGCACCTCCCCAGACGCGGCCAGTGCGGCTGAGTTGGCAGAGTTCTCTGAATTTTTACTTCAAATTGGAGAAGGCCGTTCCCCAGTCAACCATGAGATCGGTGATGTCGATATACTAGCCCCCACAAATGCAAGTCTTCGGTGTATCAACGACATGGTTGCAGAACGACTATCGGGTGAAACGAAGGAGTATCTCTCGGTGGACAGCCTCGAAGGGGTCGCGGATGCAAATATGTTTGAGCAGGAGTTCTTGAACTCTCTTAATTTCTCCGGTATCTCTCCGCACAGGATTGTTCTGAAGGTTGGAACACCTATCATCATGATTAGAAACCTCAATAGCGACGCAGGATTTTGCAACGGAACGCGGCTCCGGGTTGTGTCACTGCGCGCGAAAAGCATCGAGGCCAGCATTATGTCCGGGCTGTTCAAGGGTAAGAAGGTGTTCATTCCTCGGATCGTCTTTTATAGTGAGGACGATGACAAGGAGCTCCCTTTTAAACTCAAGTGTAAGCAGTTCCCCGTGGTTCCAGCGTTTGCCATTACTATCAACAGTGCCCAAGGCCAATCGATCGACCACGTAGGTACCTACATGGAATCACCGGTCTTCGCACATGGGCATATTCATGTGACGTTGTCGAGAGTGACTTCAAGGAAGGCGACCAAGATTGCAGAGGCCATCGATGAGGACGGGAACGTACACACCAACAATATTGTGTACAGAGAGATCTTTGGAACGCGAACTTGGTATGGCACGTAGTGCAGATAATAAATTTAGCTGTGATTTCGAAATGCTCGTTAATCCGCCGCAGCGCAGCGGAAGCGGTCAGACCACACTACACCAACCAACCATGCCCTAGCGTCCGCAGAGCGGGCGCCCAGAGCGCTAGTTTCCCGCTTTCATACCCAGTAACCTGTCTGTCTGTCCGTCTGTCAATCAGTCCGTCGTTTTCATTTCTTGCTGCTTTTTCCTGCCTTTTCGCATGGCTACATTTGGCCTAGCTGATACAGTTTCGTCCCATCCTACCGACCGCCCCTATCTTTCTGGCTCGACCTAGCCATGCCAAAATTACAAATATATCCAAACGCGCCACACAATTAACTCGCGCCTTGATTGTGAAATACCTGCCGACCTGCGACACTGACTGGATCTGTCGCACGATCAGACCGCCTCTTTCCTTCGCGATTGGACGTAGGGTACACATTTTTTGCCGAGCACGAAACGCACCGATTGGATGCAAAAAAAGGCGAGTTGTGTTAACGATTGCGTTTTTACATTTTTCTACTTCAAACCTGGCGTATGTTCTGCAAATCGGGCATAGGAACCACTTAATTTTGTAAGATCTCTACACTTTATTTTGTAAGAGGTCTGCAAACTTCTTTCATAGACATTATTATTGTACTCTTCACAAACCGCATTTTGTAAGTTCTCTCCGAAGTAATATTCAACACACTATTCAAAGTAGAGACGATAATATTATCAATATGATCTTATTCTTATTAAAGTAGGCTTCACGATCTTTGCGGTAGCTGCACTCTGGCACCGCACTACACGCGCGCATGGTACCTACGTGGTAGTGCTTAAAGTCGTTTGTTATTGCTGAAAATAATGTTTGGTTAGAAAAAAACAAATATCATTATTAGCGATTGACAAAATTTCAATACAATTTTTTTGTTTAATATTTAATAAACATCAAAAATGGCCGTGTATTGGCTAATATTTTGGCGAGTTTTATTGGCTGAAACAATATAATGCTTATTCTATAATAACCCTATTTGTTTAAATATAATACACTCAGCAGTAAATATCCGTTAGAATACCTATGTTTTACCGCACGTTAGTAATGATATCAGCTTCTTCACAGTTTGCAACATGGCGAGGCCCATGTGCAAGGCCAATATTGACCTGCTACTGCTAAATTTGCAGCGGTCTACGACGGATCCCCAGGCATGCTGTGGCTGCTGTCTAAAGCTGCAATACGATTACGCGTTCCATATAATCAGCGGGCGGGACATCGTGCGGCGCTGCATTGCCTGCGAGCACAGCGCAAAAGCGGTTATCCAGATCGATATACGTGCGACAGATGGGACATCTTTTAAAACAAGGGTTCCCCTAGTAACCGCGAGTGAAGCGGGAGGTCTGGGAGGACCCCCCCCCCCTCATCATCTAGTTCGGCCGAAGTGGGCCGCAAGGAAAACCTGACAAACGTCAGGAAATGGATGGGTCCTGACTGGTACCCCAAGAAGAAAAAGAGGCGCAGCCGCCCTCGCAAGCTGACCGCCCGAAACACCAAGTACATCGAGCAAAAGAAGCAGCAGAAGAGCAAGTAACGGTAAATATACCCTTTTATGCCCCATTTTCCTACCTTTTTTTGTTTTTGGTATACTGGCTGACGGTGCGAGGCTTGGGGCCGCACATACGGTAAGCTGACCATGGCGCTATCCGTAGTGTTGAACCACCTGAAGAGCGTAGCGCATTTCATGTTATAATTAGCACATGAAATCAGCTGTGTGCCGCTGCAAGTTGGCCGTTCCTATCCGCATAGGCATCACGTAGTAGGCAAGTACACTCACGCATTTGGACATAAGCTCAATTATGTTATATGTGCCATCAACGCTCACAGCGCTTATTCCACTAATACGCGCTCACAAATTAAAACTACAGTATCAAATCTGCACTACGCGCGACGAATAAGTTGCTGTCGCCAAAGACACGAGCACGTGTGCGGCACGGCAGACTATACCAGTGGCCTTGGCATGTCAATGTGGCTGTACGCAGAACGGTATTTTAGTGTCCTGGTCAAAATGGCCGTGACAAGAGCTGGGTTGAGTCACGGATGGCTATAATGTGTACCCGCCGCGGGCGTATATATTGCTTTGAATACTGCTAACAGACGCCTGGTCAGCTTGCCTGTATCACCGCGGGTATGACATGAGCCCAATTAGTGACGTATAGACGGATACATCATAATAGTAGGTACAGTAAGCTAGCACGACGATGTAAAAGTACCACGATCGCAGCAGTGACCCAATGCATCGGTGTTGGATATCACGACCACACCCATTGACTGCATTGCGGGATATGCGGCGTCGATTCGCCAAAATTGACATTATGCAATTTACACATTGTATGTGGTCTACACATCGTACTTAAATGTACCGTTCACATTTCATTTTGCCCCATTTGCAACTGTGGACCGCCACCTAATGCGAAGGGCGTGCGCGTTAGTTAGCATAATTAAAAAGCGCCGATGAGCACACACGTACTATATCGTCGTAGGAGCTGTTGAAAAAAATTGTAGGCTTTGGTGAATCATATTTTGGCTTCAATCGAAACCCTAGTACCTATTGGTTTTAGGATGATGTTTTAGGCTTCCAAGTACTTTTCTTGTAGTGGGCCACCCCATTACATAAGTAGGTAGATTTATATTACAAAAGAAGGTGCAGCAGCACACGGCTAGCGTGTGCTGAACTGCCGTTATCCTATTGGTTGATATATGGAGAGCCAGACCCATTATCAGCCAATAAGGGTTTGACGTGTATTTGAGTGGTCAGGGCAAGCTGCCCTGGACCTAAATAAAAACAGAGTTGATTTTCCTTCAGACTAAGCACTTGGTTTCACTATCGCGGAACTTGCACGCTTCCTCATTATTACGTGTAAGCTAGTAACGGACACTCTAGGCCCGTTACACCTGGTAGCACTTAGTAGTCCTTCCCATGACCAAGTTCACAATGAGCCAAGGCCAGACGTCTGAAGCTTCAGGGCCAACCCTGGAGCATGCTGCTTTCCCTCATCTCACTCGTGTCGAGTGGGAAGCCTTTCACCGCCTTGCGGCGGTGTCCGGTAAGGCTGTTGTCGCGTCGCTGCTGAGCTCAGCGACTCCCGATCAACAACGTCAAGCAGCTCAAGAGTTCATGGAACGCGAGCTCGCCGACGCGAATCGGCGAGCGACAACTCCCTCGCGTTCCTCGAGGAATGACATCGTCAAGTTGGAAACGTCAACCTACTCCGGTGAAGGAGCGAATCGCCTTCCGTTGAATCGCTGGTTTCGCGAAGTCGACATCGCTATCGCCTCGAGGATGATCGAGGCGCAAGGAGCGAAAGTTAACTTCTTACTTTCCCGACTGGCCGGGAAAGCCAAGGAGTGGGCACTCGGCAAACTGGTTGTAAACAACGATGCGTTCTCCACCCTGGAGGCCCTCCAGAGTGATCTTCGTCTCGCCTTCGAGCCTCCACAAGACGAGTCCCGAGTGCGCGCAGAGTTCTTCGCTCTGCGACAAGGGAAGATGACCATGCGCGACTCCGTCCAGAAGACACGCCACCTCGCGTCCTGCATCGTCACCAATCCGATTGACATGGCACCTCAAGTTCACGTCTTCGTGTTCGGCATGCGTGAAGGCATGACGCGATACTGTCTGACTCGAGCGGAACCCTCCTCACTCGAGGAGGCATTTGCTCTCGCACTTCGTGAAGACTACGTGGTGGCGGCGTCGTACGCGCGGGCAATGTCCGCGGAAGCTCAAGAGTCAGCTCCGGAGCCGATGGAGATCGACGCGATTGACGCGTCGAACAACCGCCGTCGTGCAGTCCCTCGCGCGAATGGTGGTCGTCCCAGTCGATCCCTCACTTGCTTCCGCTGTCGGAAGGTTGGACATCGCGCGGCTGAGTGCCGCGCGCCCGCGCCAGTGCTCACGCATACTGTCGATGCCTCTCCTACCGATCAGCCAAAAAACGGTCAGAGCCAGTAGGTGCGGGGCGCCCTACTGGCTGGAATGGAGGTCCGGGTCCCCCGGTGGCAACCCAATCTTTTAGCCCTCGCGTGCTACACGCACACTTCAATGCCACCACAGCGTCGGGCGACTCAAGACTGATCATCATCAGCCTCCATGTCGCCGGCGCCCGACGTCCACTACGCGCGGTTGTGGACTCAGGAGCGACAAACAACTTCTTCCGTGAGTCGTGTTTGTCGACGCCACCCAGCGAAATCGCTGTCCGCAACGGTCGCGGTCAGGTTGTAGTCAAGCTTGCTGACGGAAAGCCGCGCCACGTCGCGCGGCGCGAGATTACGTTGCCGTACACTTTCGACGGCTTTCGCAGCAATGACGACTTCCTCGTGATTGAGATGAACTACGCATTCGATTGCATCCTGAGCATCCCGTGGTTGTCACGGTATCAACCAGAGATTGACTGGTTGGCCCGCTCGGTTAAACACCGCAGCGGTTTCGACGTGAGCGAGGTGTTCACCCACCTCCTGGTTGCCCAGAAGGACTGGCCCCACGTCACCGTCCTGGACCGGTCGTCCACGACGCAGGCTGGACACAGAGTGAGCGCTGGCCCTCTCTGCACGGCTTGCGCAGTGCTGTTGCACGAAGGCTCCTCGCCGCGAGGCGAGGGCAAGAACACGATGGCGGTCGAGCAGAGGCTCCCGCAATACGAGCAAGCGGTCGAGCATGGGTTCCCGCAGCGCACAACTGCGGTCGAGCATAGGTTCCCGCGGCGCACCACAGAGGTCGAGCATGAGTTCCCGCAGCACAATATGGCGGTCGAGCATGGGTTCCCGCAATGCATAACGGCGGTCGAGCCGTCGAGGCTCCCGTCACCCGAGCCGGTGGTCGAGCAGTTGGAGCTCCCGCCGAACGACCACGCGGTCAAGCAGTGGTCCCCGCGTGTGACCGGCACAGTCGAGAGTGAGCTTCAGTGCCTAGAGCGGGGTGATACATCGTCCAGCGAGAGCGATTCTTCCTCCTCGAGTACACACTCGAGGCGCCGGGCAAAGAAGTCGAAGCGCCGTCATTTGAAGCCACGACGTGAAACTGCACCGAACGGCATCTCACAGACGGAGTCGGTCTGTGTCATTGAGCACGTGGACGACGGCATGGGCCGTCAGCGCACCGTCGATCTTGTGTGTCCACCTCGCGACGCTCAATCGATCACCCGGCTTCCAGTTCTCTCCTGGAAGAACTTCCTTCGTGGTCTCAAGGTTGGTGAGGTTGAGCAGGTCTGCCTGATCACAGACACTTCGTCTACGCCACTCGAAGGGAACACCGTCAGTGATGACGACGGATCCACCCGTCCCAAGAGCGCCGAACCGAAGTCCGCTCGCGAGGAGCGATTCGCAGCGCAGTGCTGGGAGTCCTTGCGCGAGTCTGGTAATCCAGTGTACGAGACCGTCCGCGAATACGCGGACGTCTTTCCCGATAAGATTCCAGCCGAAGTGCCTGCCGATCGAGGCGTCCGCCACGAGATCGATCTCGCGCCCGGTTCGAAGTACTGTGTGACGCGGCAGTGGCCGCTGCCGCGAGACCAGCGCAAGGCCATCGACGACTTCTTCGAGAATCGCCGTAAAGCGGGTCACGGGCGTGAGAGTGTCTCTCCACATTCGAGCCCAACGTTCTGTGTGAAGAAGGCCACAGGCGGATGGCGCATCGTTCATGCCTTTAACAAGTTGAATGATGCGACCATCCCCGCGCAAACCCCAATTCCCCGGAAGGACATGGTGCTCGACACCATGGCGGGCAGTGTCGTCTTCAGCGCCATCGACTTGACCGATGGATTCTATCAGATCTTGATGAGACCGAGCGACATCCCCCTGACAGCGGTCAGCACCCCCAGCGGTATGCTCTGGGAGTGGCTTGTGATGCCACAAGGCTTGAAGAATACTCCCGCCACGTTCAATAGCATGGTCTCCCATGTGCTGCGTCCGCTTCGAGACTTCGCACCGAACTACTTCGACGACATCTTCGTGCACAGCCGCGCTGAGGATGGTCTCAGCGCGATAGAAGTCCACTTGAGGCACTTAAAACAGGTCTTCCAAGTGATGCGCGAGAACAAGTTGTACGCGAACCTGAAGAAGTGTATCTTCTGCGCGCCGGAGATTCCGGTGCTGGGCCGCTTCGTGGGCAAGGACGGCGTTCGCGCCGACCCGGAGAAGGTGTCCTCTATCTGCGCATGGCCGACACCAAAGAACCCCACTGAGTTGCGTCAGTGGTTGGGGCTAGCAAATTATCTCCACAAGTACACGAAGAATTACGCCGGATTGATCCAGCCCCTCTCATCACTCCTGAAGAAAGATGCCACATGGGTCTGGTCACCCGCGCACCAAGCCGCCTTCGACTCAGTGAAGAAGAGCCTTGCTGAGGCGCCGATCCTAGCTCTTCCCGACGACTCGAAACCATATCACGTCGTTTGCGACGCGAGCGACTTTGCCATCGGCTGTGCGCTGATGCAGTTTGACGACGAAGGACGTGAACGGGGCGTCAGCTATCAGTCTCGACAGATGAAGCCAGCGGAGCGCAACTATCCTGTCCACGACAAGGAGCTTCTCGCGATGCGCTACGCTCTGATTAAAATCAGAGTGTACTTACTCGGCGAGCAAACCTTCGCAGTGTATACCGATCACGCATCGCTAAGGACAGCGATGAAGAGCCCTCATCTTTCCCAGCGAATGGCTCGCTGGTTGTCGTTCTTCTCCGAGTATAACTTCGTGGTTCACTACAAACCCGGCAAGAACAACATCCTTGCAGATGCTCTGTCTCGTCTTCCAGATTACGACCCACGCGATTCGCTGGGTCGACAGCCGCTGCAGGATGAAGACGACGAAGACAGCTGTGCTATGTGCTTGGCGTCGGGATTGAACCGGACGAGCGTGTCTTCAGAAACCCCACTCCGCGACGAAATCCGGACTGCGTATGAATTCGATCCGGTCTATTCGAGTATTCTGGAACATCTCCGCTCGCCCAGTGAAAAGACACTGAGTGCTTTGTCCCGCTCCACACGCCATCAGATCGATAGGTATCGGATTGAAGACGGGCTGTTAGCGTACAGCATCGATCGCTTCGATGCTTCGCGTGTAGTGGTTCCCAACGATCCTGACTTGCGCTCGCGGATCATCCACGAGTTCCACGATATCCCCTTGCCCCCTTGGCGCTCACTTGGGCCGTGAGAAGACATTCGCCGCAGTGTCGCGCGACTTTTACTGGCCCCACATGTATAAGTGGGTGCGCAAGTGGGTGAGGACCTGCGAGATCTGCCAACGCGTGAAACCGTCCGCGTCATCGCAGGCTCCCCTGCGTCCCTTACCAGTGGCCACCGAGGCATGGCGCTCGGTATCGATGGACTTCGTCTTTGGCCCCCCACCCGACTCCGCTGGGCGCTCCGGTGTCCTGGTATTCGTCGAGAGGTTCAGCAAGATGGTTCACCTCATCCCGGTCCCGGATACGATCACCGCGGCCGATACCGCGGTGCACCTCGTGGATGCAGTCTTCCGTCATCATGGCATGCCCGAGTCCATTGTTTCGGACCGCGATCCGCGGTTCACGTCTGCTTTTTGGACGAAGCTCTTCGAGCTATCAGGGACAAAGCTGCGGATGTCGACGGCCGCTCATCCGGAGACGGATGGCCAAACCGAGCGAGTTAATCGCGTCCTTGAGGACGTACTTCGCAGCTATGCGACGTCGTTTACGAGCTGGAGCTCGTTCCTTCCGCTTGCTGAGTTCGCGCTGAACAACGCGGTTCACGCGTCGACTGGCTTGACTCCTTTCTTCGTCAACAACGCTCGGCACCCTCGCGTTCCAGCTCTCCTCGCCGTGGGCCGTCCCACGGCGCCGTGTGGCTCCACTCTGGGTGGGGGTGAAAGAGGCGACAACCACTTTGTGACAACTCCGGTTTTGAACCCACAACCGGTTACCATACCGGTTGCCGACAAGCCTTCTACGCCAACACCGGTAATGGACCCTCAACCGGTTTCCATACCGGTTGCCGACTCCTCCTCGAGTGCAGCCTCATCTTCAGCGACTGCTAACGCAGTGACACACGCCCAGGCCAGGAAGGCCCTGACGACTCCCCGCGACGCAGTGTCCCCTCTCGCCTCGTGGACGAATCGTGCCCTGATCAGTCCTGGCACCGCTAACGCGGTGTCTCCATCAGGCGAACTACGCGCCAAAGCAACCGGCATATCCGGCTGATAACACCGCTGTCTCAGACTTCCTCCTCCAGCGCCAAGCAGTCACCCGATACGTCCGCGACGCGCTGCAGACGGCGGTCGACAAGCAGAAGGAAAACGCGGACAAGCGCGGCCGCAAACACACAGTAAAGTTCGCGACAGGAGATCGAGTGCTCCTGTCGACTTCAGAGACTAGAGACTCTGCCGTCATTAACCTCGGCGCGAGTAAACTCGCACCGCGCTTTATTGGGCCATTTACGGTGACTAAGGTTATTGGCGAGGCTTACACACTGGATATCCCCACGTCGCTGCGACTACATCCGACGTTCTACGTCGGACGACTCAAGCAATACCTGCCCGCTACGATTCCTTCTTCGACTCAGTCTCCTGAGCCGCCGGCGCATATAGCGGCCGCCCCGCCCGACGCGCGCGCCGAGCCATCGCGCCATTCACACCAGGCGCCTGCTCCACCGTCCCGCTCTGCAGACTACCATGTACCGCGCGCTCAAGAAGCCTCACGCGCGCCAAGAGTTCCCGATTCGACTGACGAGTCTCAGTCGCAGTCCTCACGGCCTTTGCAGCCGCGTCCTGGGCCTCCTCCGCCTCCTGATACGCCGTCCAGAAGCTCCCCGCGAGATCTTCCTCGCGGCTCCCAACCAGAACGTCAGTCGTATCAGCGGGACGGTCCCCCGCCGATTGTCGACTCAGCTGGCGAGATCCGCTGGATAGTCGAGAAGATTGTCGATCACAAAGACCCGCCCCGTCGGTCGGGGCAGCGCCATGTGTCCACCAGTCGCACGGCTCCCGCCGCGCGCCGCTATAGGGTACGATGGCTTGGCTTTCCGGCGGACCAAGATACGTGGGAGCCCCGCGCGAATCTCCTTCGCGATGTCCCGGATGTGATCCAAGAGTACGACTCCAGTCTTCCTGCGCCGGAGAGCGCCGCGAATAATCACGCGGCGGCCGAGAACGGGATCTCCAGTCTGCACGACCACGCGAACGTGATCGAGAACGACGCTGCTGGCGATCGCGCGAGCGCGACCGAGAACGACGACCCGAGTTCTCGTAATCCCAACGGAGCGGCGGAGATGCGCTTCGTCGAGATGAGTGTCGGCGCGAGCCGGCGCGACTAGCGGCGCTGGCCTTTTCGGACAGCGAGCGACGGTAACGCCTGATCCAGGCATTCTCGCGATCACTGAGCGGATGCTCGGCGACATGGGCTCTCCACTCGTCCGTAGTCGGGCGAGACGACACACACCTCCTGCAGTCTTCAGCAACTCGCACGTAGCAGATGCGGTCGTCGGCGTTCCAAGCGCTGTCGCAGATTCGTACGCGCAGGTCGCCCAAGGAATGGCCCCCGATGATTTCTTCCCGGTATGCGATCCAGTCGACGAGATTCTCTTCCTGCGCTTGCGTCCGGTTCCAGCGCCGGATGAAGGCGCACCACGACTCCTGTAGCGCACTGTGGTCGACGCCGTCCACCGGCTTCTGGCGCAGCGCACGAAAACGCCGGAAAAGGTCCTTCATCTCGTCCAGAGACTCCGGATCTTGCGCTCCGGAGATGTCATACAGGGCCCAGGGTCTCAGCGCCTCGTCCATCACGTGGGTGCCGCGTGCCGCGGTCGTCGCGCTCGTCAGCGACGTCGCCGTCGCTGGAATCTGCTGCTGTTGCTGTTCCATCGTCCGCTCCTGTTGTCTGCTGTGCAAGTCGTGTTGTACTTCTCCTGCGTGGCGCAGGATCTGTCTCGTCCCCGCCTCGTTCGTTCCTGTTGGCCACGATTTTCTTCTCGTTTCCCTTTTGATTGATTTGTTCCCCGCCCGTCGCTTATGTTGCGTAAGTGCAACTTTAAGAGGGGGGTGATGTTATGGGCCACGCCATTACATAAGTGGGTAGATTTATATTACAAAAGTAGGTGCAGCAGCACACGGCTAGCGTGTGCTGAACTGCCGTCATCCTATTGGTTGATATATGGGGAGCCAGACCCATTATCAGCCAATAAGGGTTTGACGTGTATTTGAGTGGTCGGAGCAAGCTGCCCTGGACCTAAATAAAAACAGAGTTGATTTTCCTTCAGACTAAGCACTTGGTTTCACTATCGCGGAACTTGCACGCTTCCTCATTATTACGTGTAAGCTAGTAACGGACACTCTAGGCCCGTTACATTTCTTATAATTACACTTATAATAATGTTTTGCGTAGAACGTTTCTAAATACATTTCATATTTCTTCTTGATGTTATTTGTAGTAGTACACATAATAATTAAATCAGCGCTAGGTAACAAAGTACAATTTTACTACTATTATAAATAATGTGAAAACAAAAAAAAATGACTATTGTGGTTTCCCACCCGACACGCCCCTGCCCCCCACACTGCCCTCCGGGAAAAAGTATCATCTGCTTTTGTATTTGCGCGCGTAGTGTGCGACCTTAAGTTATTGTACCAGCTTTACAACAATATCTGTAGCGTACATAAAACATTGGAACGGCGTTTGAGCTTAAGCTAGCGCGGAGGCACGTGACTAAGCAAGAACACGAAACACGAAGTAACGCCGACCCACACTATGTACACGATGGGATAGAAGAGCAACACGAAGCCCGGAAGGGCATGGGTGATTGTAGAAGACACAGCCGATGCAAGCCACGAAGTTGTATGCGTAGCATGAAATACGGAAGATCACACAGCTATAAAAAGGACAGAAGGACAAGAATATGACGGAAGTGCACGGGCCACGGAAAGGAATTAAATGTATAGACACCCCAGCATGCTGAAAAGCACAGCTACGGAAGTGCAAGCACGTTCGAAGCCACGGTAGAGCACGTAGCGGTAAGAGTGCACAGAAACAATTCTCCAACAACACCACGGCAGAACACGAAGCATAGTCGACCGACCAAACATGAAACCGCGGTAGACCACAAACGCAAAATCACCGAGCATTGGAGCACAGTATTAGGGTAGAACTAGAGCTCACCGAGTCCGACAGCACGATACTACGGTAGCTAACGATCTCACGGACGACAGACCTATCGCGACACCACAAGTTAGCACAAAAGCATGGGACTGCGCCACCAAAACCATGGGAGAACTCAGCCGCCGATCTATAGACGGGAAATCACCAAGCCGCGGAGAGCGATACCAGTGTAGAGCCTGAGCTCCCCAAGCCACGGATGACGATACTACATTAGAACCTGACTGCACAGACGATAGAGACTACGCAGAGCACACTAGCATGGATGCTTAACCATGGAAAACCAAGCAGCGATGGGAGCTTTAGATGGAAGATCACCGAGCCACGAAACACCATACCAGTGCAGACCTTGAGCTTACCGAGCCACGGGGACAGTAAAGTACATGAAAAAAGGATTGCACGGGCAACGCAGATGCACTGCACGAGCATAATCCCTTAGACAGCATTACGATACTGGAATTGCACGATAGCGTGATAACGCAGTCGATGGAACCTCACCGGGAGAGCACGATATACGGGCGATGGAACAACACGACTGGGTGAAGGCACCAAACCACGGAATAACACCCATTGGCTAGAATGCCAGCGATGGGAGGCCAATGGCACTAAAGACCATGTATTACGAAGTCGGTGCAACCCACGTAAACGGTAAATAACGGGAATAGGTAGAAAGAGGCCGTACTAAAGGGCATGGACCCAAAAGAGAGGCGCAAAGTCTCTAAGCAGCATGGACCACGGGTGGGCAGGGAACTACGAAGGTAGGAAGGAAACGGACTACCGCAAGCCATTGAAGAACATGACATCCAATCTGTAGTACGGGATAAAGGAAGCGTATCAGACCACGATATATACTGGTCCATATGAGATTACGCGCAGGTAAGTGGTTCAGTACACGAAGCCACGACGTACTCGGGTGAACTACGATCACAAAGCACGCGACACCAAGAAGCACATAAGTTTGTGGCCACCTTATCTCTAACAAAACATGCCACTCCGCCGCGTAGCGGCGGCGGCCGGCTAGTCCTAAACTATCAATGCTAGCACAGTGTCCGTCCGTCCGTCGCACGAAACGCTCACATTTTTTTTTAGCATTTCCATTGGCTACCGAGCGGAGATAAGGTGGCCTCGATTGGTTAAAATGGAATTATGTAGCTTACATAAGTAAATTCGTGTGGTTCACAGAGCACATATGGAGATTTGCACAATACTATCCATTATCCAAACGCGGCATCGTTTTGATATTACGAAGTATTAAAATTACTATTTTAATAGCGCATGTTTCTTCTAATATACGTGCGAAACAGACAGAGCTACTTATTCTTAAATGAAATAGCCCCTAAAGACGCTTCCTAAGCTGCAGGGTGCTTAGCGTACACGTAGGAATTCGTGTTTTTGAGGCCATACTTTAAAATTTGTAATACTCTGTACTTACTGTTAAAAGTTTCTTAAGCTACAATGACTTTAATAACTACAATAGAAATATTAATAAATCTGAGCGTGAGGTGACTGAGCTGATAAATCGTAGTACATGTACAACAAAAGCTGGCCGTAAGAAATGCCCGTAAGAACAAAGCTGTGCTAATAAACGTTGTCACTTGATCCATAAATATAGATAGTTTTAGATTGAATAAAATGAATTCATATGTGTTACTGCTGTAAATCATTGTTTTCTAAGAGTTGTTTAGACAACAAAATCCGATACTTCTTAACTGGCCGACTTGTCGCCGACAGGGGCGTAGGATACGATTTATAATGAGACAGGACAACAACAAAACATGAGAGGTGCTAGTTATAGTTGGCCAAGTAGCTCGATTCCTCTATTTATCTTTTCAGCCAATATCATGCCGTTATTAAGTTACAGTGTCACAATGGCATTTCTCCACCAGGGACATTATCAAATTTGTTCACTCAATTTTTTTAGAGTCCACGGTCTCAAAGGGTTATATACTGGACTGTACCGGGAAGCAACCAGTTCATTCAGATAGTATTCCGACGTATTGAAAGAATATATTCGAATATACATCACAACTACTAATCCAGCATCAAATTGTTTTCTTATCCTATTTCACAATGTCACGGCAGATATACATCTACCAAGCTTTTCACAAAGCACACTTCGTTGTTTTCAAGAAAAAAGACTTAGTATCAGTTTAAGCGGAAAAGTGTTGCTTAATTGGGCTCTTGTTTTTGGTTATATTGACCCATCCTATCGATTCATTTTGAGGGTTGAGATAAGCTTACTTAGAGCATTACCAAAAAACAACAGATTTTAAGCCAACTGTGAAATTGTGAAACAGGATAATGAAACATTTTGATGTTGGATTAGTCGTTGTGATGTATAATCGAACAGAATATTTTGATACGCCGGAATACTATCTGAATGAACGGGTTGCTTTTCGGTACAGTCCAGTATATTAATCCTTTGAGACCGTGGACTTTAGGAAACCTTGCGGTAGAGGAAGTCGGCTTCTGAGATACCAACCCTCCGTGAATAGTAGCTCACAGGTCCCTTTTGGCGAAAGAAGCGAAGTGACCACTTTAGGGTAAGTTGTTAGCTGAATGTATTTATAGGTAAGCTGAA
The DNA here is from genome assembly GCF_000142945.1 of Phytophthora infestans T30-4. Classification (NCBI taxonomy): domain Eukaryota; phylum Oomycota; class Peronosporomycetes; order Peronosporales; family Peronosporaceae; genus Phytophthora; species Phytophthora infestans. The sequence goes on from NW_003303726.1 coordinate 910,180, forward strand.
CTTGACTTGAATATAGAAAGTATGAGTCACTATAGTAAGGCTATGTCATCAGCCAATGGATCGCCTCTGACGACCCTGGTACCATGTACCAGGTATTTCGAAGTGTTATTGTGTAACACCACGTGTAACCAGGGGTACAATGGGGTTACGTACGCCGTTGCATCCTCCCCCACTTAGGTTCGGTTTGCCGACCAATCAGAATAAGGAAGTGTACATCACAAGCACTCATTATCAAAGTCAAAATATATCGATTTGGCTGCGCGGACGCGGCGGAGGCTCACTTCACAGTTAGAGCCTCGAGCAGCACTTGAGCGTTATTTTTTTCGGTCTCCACTTCGACCTTCGGCATAGAGCACTAAGCCTCGAGGCAAAGGATCTGCTCTCCAGGAGGCTACTAAGGTGTCTTTGTAGGAGATCGGTTCATCCTGTGACGCGGCTGCGAGAAAGCGTGCAAGCATGCGCAGTTGATCGTCATCTCTGGCCACTCGAGACAAACGGCCGAGCCCGCGGCTGGCTGAACGTGCGTTCGAGTCGGGCAGTGAGGACGAGGTCGAGAGCACTAACAATGCTCCTGTGGGATCCTTGGGATGGCACACTCCAGTGCCCAGCGAGCACGACGCCAAAAGCGTGCACTCGCCCGTTTGTGATCACGGTGGTCACAGCCCTAGGACGTATATGCAGTCTGAGTGTCCTGCCGTCAAGGCAAAGGGCTCTCTCAAAAATGACGACCTTGATGAAAAGAAGCCTTGCAAACATATTTCGCTCGCAGCGGGTCTTGCGCGTGCTAAGGCTGCCAAAACCACAATTGAAGACGCCAAGCCCTATAAGAAGCGCACGGCTTCGAAGTCTCCACTCCGCGAGCTGAAGGAGACTGATACTCCAATCGGAGCCTCTTCGGTTCCTCGGATGAATAGAAGAGGAGGGTACCATCCATTAGCCCCGGGAGATCACGAACGATCTCGACCAGCGGAGGGAGGACTTCCAAGCTGTTTAGCGCATATATGGGGGTCCGGTGGCAACACCCATCAACCCAAAAGGTTATTGGCCTCCCGAGGAGAGCTCGGGGCTGATCCATTTCTGGAAATTCTCGTCGCTCCTTGTTAGGGTCCACTCTTCTAAGGGGCTTTACGAACATGCCCTTGTCCAGAAAGAGCGGCTGTTCACCGAAACCTTGGAGGCGGATCGGTGCGTGCTTCTCGCGCCGCACCGAATTCGCCTTAGGCCTTCACGACTTGTCGTTAGAAGCCCGAGAACCGGGGTGGTCTCTAACCTCATCGGGGCTATCTCTGGGCTCTTCTTGAGCGTCTCAACTGGCACTCGTGTGAGGGCATGTTCTAAGTATGGGTTAGGACGCTTAAGTACCAACCCTAGGAAGTTCGGGAACTCCGTGAAGATTAGCTGACGTCACGTATCCTGTACCAACGTGATCTTCGTGTCCGGTTTGCCCACTTGGTCGTCAAACGCACGCTGCCAAGGGACATTCTGAAACGCGCGGCTTCTTGCCCTCGCGATGAGCGTACGGAGTCGGTACCCCGTTCGGGCAAGAAGCCCCGAGCTACTTACGTAGCTGCCGCCGCTTCGGTTTCTAGATTGCGATAGCCTTCGAATAGTCTACCAGGAGCCGTTCAATCGGCCCCGACGAGTTCTCGGAGTGAAAATAACCCCTCTACTTCACGAGGAGCTGTTTATTATCGACACGCCATCGCTCCTGGAGGATTCGCTCCACGTGTTAGTGGACGTCTCCGTCTCGGTGAAGCAGGGGCAGAGGTGGCTCGTACGAATACGAGTACCAAGCGCCTCCGGGGCGCTACTCTTGTCCGCGGGATCTAACGGTTGGTCCAACGCCGCGCCCGGAGGTTGACCACCTCCGTCAACGCGTCCTCGCGCTTGATATTTCTCTTCGCTTGGGACTGGAGATGATGCTGCCGCGCAGACAGGGAATGATGGCGTGCTCCCTCGGCTTGCGAGCCGCCTGATCCGGTAAGCGGGGGGCTCGGCCCTGCATCAGCGGGTGGGCCGCTTCGTCCGATCTTGACGAGGCCTTCCGCATGATCCGACGTGTTGAGGCTCTGCTGCCATAACCGGACCTGCATTCGGCGCACTCCCAGGCGTTCGCGTATGGTGCGTTCTCGACATGCTCGGCGTACTCAGTGTATGGTGCTGAGGTGTGCTCGTACGGGGCCCCTCCGGCGTACGAACTCGACCGTAGCCTTGGTGTTCAGCCCTAGACTTGGGTGCCTGCTTCGGCACCCTCGTCGACATCTGTTGTAGGACCTCGCTTCGAGGCGTTGGTCCGAGGTGGGTCTGCGAGTCAGCAACCCCCTGCGGAACGTGGTACGTCTTAAGACGTCCAACGTAGAACGTCGTGTGCGTCATCATTGACTTAGGCAGGTTGATGGTGTACGACGCATCACGCCTAGCCAGGACCGCAAACGGTCCAATGAAGCGGTGTATAACTTGTTTCTGCCGACAGAGCTGGCAGTGTCTAGTAAAAGACCCCTCGCGTCCTTTTACTCTAATTCACCTACTTCAAACACAGTTAAGTTTTCTCTTTCATGTTTGTCAGAGTACTCCTTCTCTCTGTCCTGGACCACCGCCATTGCATCGCGGACCCTACTGACCACACTCAGGTTGGTGGCCACAAAACATTCCACTTGTTTCCGCTGCAAAACCGGTCTCATATCTGAAACCTGGGAGGAAATTTCTTTCCGAGCCTCTCCCCCCCTTAGAGTAGAGGACGCAGTGTCTCCGCGAAGCGTGAGAGGCACGGTGGTGTGACGGAAGGCATTCAAGTTCAAAGCCGTGAGTACTGCGGACGCGTCCACCGCGTTCTTGAGTGCACACTCAACAGCTGGAAGCTGCGTCGACCACGTACGTAGGGCTACCGCGCACAAACGGCGCAACGCGTCCTCGAGCACTCGATTTACGCGCTCCCTATCGCCGCCTGTCTGCGGGTATTCCGCAGTGGACATCTACAGACGTGTTCCGAGCAAAGGGAACAGCTTTTTTTAGAGCGCAGTCGTAAACCGCGGGTCTCGGTCCGAGCCAATCGTCTTCGGGAGATTGTGATAGCGGAACACTCCATCGACGAACAACCTCGCGGTATGCTCGCATGTGACGGTAACGGGTACTGGAGCAAGATGTACATTCTTGCTTAGCCGACACTCGAGCACCACAATCCCAATACTGCCGTGTCCGTCAGCGGAAATTCCAAAGATGAAGTCATAACTCATCGACTTCCAACAGTCAGCCGGAACGGGCAGACTTTATAACGGAGTCGAAGCGTGCCCTGCGTGTTAACCCGCTGACAAGTTTCGCATGTCTTCACGTACCTGGCGACCCATTTGTACATATAGGTCCACAAGAAAGGTCTGCAAGACCGACAGGAAGGTCTTCTCGCGACCCAAGTGGCCGTTGGAGGGCGCATGATGTGCCTCCGCGAGGATGTCGAACTTCAGGTCCTTGTCGTTGGCTACGACCACCCGTGGAAGTTCACTGGGATCCACCCGGTTGTAAGAGCACACCGTCTTTCAACTAGTATCGGTGGAGCCTAGAAAGCTGTCGCGACGAAAGCCAGTCGGACATTGCGTCCTTCACTGCTGCTTGCTGGTAGGTGCGACAGCCTCATCGTCCCGATACGGCACGCGAATCCAATCATATGGATCCGCCGTCACCCATGTCATGAGGGCCATGAACACCGAGAGAGGGCGTCCGCAAGCACGTTGCGTTTGCCCAGCTTGTACTCCTCGAAGAAAGGACAGCCTCCTCAACATCCGTTGGGAAAGATGAGGCTAATTTGTCGCTATCCTCAAGAATGCGTCGTTTGTGTAGCTCACAAACGACCTTGAGCCCAGACGATGAACCCGAAACTTCACAAGGGCACACTTCATTGCCAGGTGCTTCTTGTCGTGAACAGGATAGTTCCGCTCGGCGACTTGGAGCTGCCTGGCCAGGAACGAGATGACTCGCTCGTGTCCAGCTGCGTTGACCTGGAGCAATGCACAACCGATTACATAGTCGAAGGAATCCCACACGACGCTGAACGGCTTCGTCTCATCCGGCAGGGCCAGGCCAGTAGCCGCTTGGAGACTGGCATTGATGCGATCAAAGGCATTCTGGTGCTCTCGCTCCCAGCCCATTCTGCGGCTTTCTGAAGGGTTCCCGACAAGCGTTTTAGAGAGGCCCACGTACCCTGCGCTGTACTGGTAGTTGTCCAAGCCCAACCACTTTCGAAGATCGCTCTGGAATTAGGGCGTCGGCCATGATGCAATGGCCTTGACCTTGTCTGGGTCAGCTCGAGCGCCCCAGTTGCTGACGAATCAACCGAGAACCGTGATCGCTGAGTCGCGAAGGCGCTCTTGTCGATGTTGGGGCAAAGCTTATTAGCTCGCCTTACGTCTAACACGCGACGAAGGTGTCCCAAGTGTACCTTCATGGCCGTCTTGTCTCCCGCGGCTGGCTATAGACGAATATGTCGTCGGAGTACGTTTGTACGAAGGCACGCAATGACCTGAACAGTTTCGTCGGCAGGTGGTTGAATGTCGCCGGGGCGTTAGAAAGGCCATCTGGTATGACGAGCCACTCCCAAAGCATCCCGCTCACCGCGATGAGCGGGATGTCGATCTTGCGCATCCAAATCTGGTAGTATCCGTCTATGAAATCCAGCGCAATATACAGTACGCATCCGGCCCTGTTGGTCAGCAACACATCCTTTCGTAGGACCATGCCTGCATTCGCTTCCGCACCAAAGAAGGCAAATGACCTAATACTGCTCGCGTGGGAGGGACCATTGTCTCGTGAAACATTACGTTGTGCCAGGCACGTGATCTACCCCATGCCGTACGTTTCGATCCGGTGGGGTCGGGTTGGTGGGTGCTTGTTTACCACATCCGTATACTTCGTCGCTAAAGGATAGGCCGGATCCTTGGGGTTCTTAAGGGTCTCAGAGCCCAAGCCCGTCTGACTGTGCTTGCTCAACCCTTCTAGGACGTCCTCGTCCAAGCGTGAGAAGGTGATTAACTCCTCCTGATTGGCCTCTGCTCTTATGGGCACCTTCTTGACAATTCCTCCAGCCTTGAGGGTGACCAGGAAAGACTTAGCCGTCATTTCATCAAAGTTCTGTATTTGTAAAGCCTCTGGCAATGGTTTCAAGTTGGTACCAGATACCTTGACGGGTAAACCGATTTTGCCATCGTAGATGTGATAAGCCGCTTCCACCGGCCGCGTAGACCTAGCCGAAGCCCTGGACGCTGAGTAGCTTGTAGCGACGTCGATCGGAACGAGTTTCTGATCCGGCTTTCGGCGGCGGCAACCGTGACGTGGAGCTTCGTTACCCACGTCTGCGGATGTCATGATGACGACAACCGAGGCACTCGAGGCCTCGTGTGGTACTGGGTTACCCAGAGAGGAAGCGTGGCCCGCGTCGGCCGCTTCAGTTATGGTCTGGGCGACATCGTGGGGTCCTGTGTTACCCACACAGGAAGCGCATCCCGCGTCTTCCTCTTCAGTTAAGGTCTGAGAGACTGTGTGTGGAACTCTGTTACCCACCTTGATCACGCTATTACCAGCATTCGCGACAGCCGCAGCTGTCTGCAGAACTTTGTTACCCGCTTGTGGACTAAGTTACCTACTTGACAAGGGCCACTTGGCGCCGCCACCATCGAAGCTTCCTCGGGGTCGTCATATTCGTCGACGACTCCCAAACGTTTGCTGGACGCTGACAGAGGTAGGCGCCTGACTCACCAATGCCCTGTCAAACATCGCAAAGCGGCTGGCACCGATTGTCTTGCCTTGACAGTCGATCCAGGACTCGTGCTTCTTGAGACAGGGCATGCCCAGGATCAAGTCATAGCGACCCATGTCGTGAAATGTAAACTGTTCTGATCTGTCGACGGCTTCGAACTTGACGGCTAGATCCCTTTGGAAGTTGGGGACAGTAACGACCTTCTCGTCGGCCGGTCGCACTGCCACCGTCCCGTTGCCTTTGCGTTTTCTCCAAGCATCTGACAACTTGTTGCTTTTACGAGCAACCGTCTGGTGGCGTGCGAATCTCTTCGACGCCCCAGAATCGATCAAGATTCTAAAGAAGTGATCGTATCCCCACACATCCGTGTACTACGAACGGCCCGCTGCTCATCGCCAATTTGAGAGAGTGGAGACTCTCAGGGGCTAAGTCCCGTGGTAGGAGCCACTCGCGTACCTCTCACGAAAACGTAGTTCTTCCCCAGAAGGGCGCCCCGACCCTACTAGTCTTCGGCGCCCCCCCCCCCCCCTCACCCACCCCCACCCCCTGACCCGGGACCCTGGTTTCTGTCAGCGACCCTTGAGGACGGGCTTGGGGAAAGTCCGTCTGCTGTGCCTCTCCATGAGACAGTCACTCTTAACGTGGTCCAGCTTCCCGCAGCCGAAGCCGCGAATATCGCGCTGTTTGGCGGACCCGAGACCTATGGGAACTGGTGCGGTGGGGTTGGCCCGACCGGGATTTAACAGAGAATTCCCTGGCGATGGCTGTACGCTTCTTGAAGAGCCACTTGAATCGGCCCTTCGAAGATGTTTGACTGCACTTAAAATGTCTGACGGCGCGCCAGGCCTACTCGAAGCCGTCCATGAACACTGTCACCTAGATGTGTTCGTTGAGTAATTGGACCACTAGGGACGCTGAAAGATCCCGCATCTATTTTATGTACTCGTGCAGCTCGCGCCTTCGTTGCTAGCATGAGAGGAAGCGCGAGCGCTGCCGGTACTCGTTAACTCGCCGGAAGGAGCGCGGATCGAAGCTGTTCGCACAGCTGATCCTAGGATGGGAAACACCCAGGCGATGTCGCTTCCGCGGGTACGCTCAACTCTTAGACGGCCGCTAAGGTTGGAGAGCACAAAGGCAACGCGGAGTTGCTCGGTCAAGATCAGAGTCGCGTACATCGCGAGCTCTACCTCTAGAACCCAGAAGTGCAGAATCTCACCTCCCTTCCTCTCATACGGCTTTACGATCAGCCGTTTTGGCTTCGGGTGTGGCGAACTTATTTCCACCGCCGGATCCTGCAGGTTTTTCGCACATGTGCGATGAACCCTCGCTCGTATGCGTTAAACGCATTGACGCGCTCGATCTGCTTGGCCGGTGTTGACGCCACCAGGCTCTGCGGGGTCTCAATCCCAAATATGCCAAGGGAAGTCGTTCCCATCTATGGCAAGCAATTCAGAGAGGTTTAGGTAGTCTACCCGCGTCGGCATGGATTGACTACGAGTGCTACCAAGTGTGACGGGATCACACAGCACCTTTCCCTAGAGGAAGTCGGCTTCCGAGCGTTTACAAACGCTCAGTAAAGAGTAGCTCGTAGGTCTATATTATCGAAGGGAACGAAGTGACCAGTTTATCGTAAGCTGTAAGCTGAACGTGTTTGCAGGTAGCCTAAGCTCAAGGTAAATCTACCAACTATAAGTTACCCAAAGTACAGCTATGTATCAGCCAATGGTTGGCTTCTGACCATGTACCAGGTATTTCGAAGTGTTCATATGTCACACTTGATGTAACCAGGGGTACACTTGGGGTTACATATCCAGTAAACTCTCAGTCCGGAAAATTCGAAGCTGTGTCTATCCCTCGTGAGACCCCGCTCACGAAGCTGGAAACTTATGATACTAAGCCTGCAATGGGCCTACTTTGAGTCCACTACCTTGGCTTACATATTAGCGCACGTGTAAGAGGAAGCGCTGGTGACGAGAGGGGTGGGACCGATCCAGTCGGGAATTCCTTACTCACACCTGCACGGAGATCGTAGTAGTCCTCACCCACGGAGAATTCCAACCTAGAGAAGTCGTTCCCAACACCCCACGAATGATTCCCACCCCCGACCAGCTGTTAAGGCCACCGTAGACGTATTCGGGCTTCTTTGGGAACGCTACCTGGTGGAACAAAAGCGGCCCCCTGGGTCCAAGCGATGATAGCGTTTTATTTATGACGGGGCCCTAGCTTTGGACCCCAGCTACGGACCAAGACTCTGCTAATGGCTCCAACCAATTCGATCAAAAACATTGTACTAATGAGGCAGATCCCTCGAGGTTCCAGTAGTTTCGCTACCTTTCATAACTAAGATACTACATTACTGTCATACAGACGTTATGGCTGTGTATGTGGGTGCAACCAAGACTTCGGATAAGGTACAAAAACATGCCTACTGACACGGCTTAAAACGAACCATGATGGAATTTGTACGCCGATGCACGACTGGTGAAAGTGGTAAAGCGTATCGCCCTTGAAGGAGCGAATTGATGCAGAAGATGCCGATGCAATAACTGTCAGGACCCTTCTAGCTATTAGTGGTCGACGCAGTGGTCCTCTTGTCGCTACCATTCGTGGAAATAAAGTTCATCCTAGTGTTTGCCGACTACTTCACGAAGTGAGTAGTTGCGTCCCCATAAAAAGCTTCGATACAGTGACCCTTATCGACATAATGGTCAACGATAGCATTTCCCGATATGAGTGCCTAAGAAGTTACTGAGTGACCAAGGGTCGAACTTCATTGCATGACGGGCACGATTTTTCGACGCAATCCTCGGTATAAAGAAGAGAATTTGTGCTACGAATCACCCTCACACACAAGGGGTGGTCGAATGCTTAACGGGACGCTTTTGAGGACGTTATGGATGTTCGGCAGCGAGGCTCAGAATGAATGGGCTCTCTACTTGCCTTGGGTATTGCTTGCGTATCGTATTTGCTTCCATAAGGCCCTTTGCGACTTTTCCTTACTTCATTTGTATGATCAAGACCCAGTGCTGCGTCTGAATATGGTCTTCCTTAATGCCAATGATGACTGGAAGAGTATCGAAGTGTCGGCTTATCGAAGACGATTGTTATTATCCCTACGGACACACGGCGGAGGTTGAAAGGCAACTACTCAAAGCTCAAGGACGGCACGAGCAGCGACGATGCTCGCAAAAGGGACGTGAGATTGGAAGAAAAGCACCCCGTCCGGGTCTATGAGTACTTTCGCGCCCGAAGGGAAGAACGAAAGACAAATTAGCTTTCGCCTGGCACGGACTTTACCGTTTAGAAGGCACGGTGAAAAAAAAAGCTTATCGAGTGGCCATCACAACTTATCCTAACCACGTGGTCACCGTCAATGTGAGCAGCTTAAAAAAGCTCCTAGGTCGGTAGAGTCAAATGTTCTACTCGGACATACCGGGTGTTCTCAACCCCGAGCGAGGGGTCCATGATGAAGCCCCCCTACTGGAAGAAGATCTACCCTCCACTAGTTACGCGGAACGCCTATCAATCGGTGGGACGAAACTGCCCTCCTTGGGTTCAGCTATTCAGCAGAGTATATAATAGCTCGTAGAGGGGGGAACCGGGAAGTGCAGTACCTCTACTTACTGGCTAACTACGAACCGTTATGGAGAGCTTAATCGACTTTGGTACCCGCGTACGCGGCCCTAATCCAAGCGTTCCAAGACTCTAGAAGAGAGGAGCAAGGGTTACTAGAGTTACGAAGGAGTGCCCGTCTAATTGAAGTGAATGATTCCGTCGATGAAGAGGAACTTCGCTCCTAAAGGAGACCTACCTCCTTATCACGTGAACGACGCTCCACCGGTTCTAGTGACCCATGACCTGGGGTTACGTTGCATTATTTTGGGATTATATTGTGTTTACTTTACTTCTTGGAGAGCGTCGCTTTCACAGCTCCGACCCCTCCAACTTCGCTTAGTGACAACAAGGAACATGGTCTACGCAATATTACTCTCTCTTACGCTACTACGCCCCTTTCTGCTGTTTCTACAGGAAGGAACGTCTAAACCATCCCTACTCGAAGACGTCTCTCAACGGAGGCCGCATGAACGGGGGCGAAGGTTCAGGCGTCGGACTGCGGGGCCCTTTCTGAGGAGTAGGAGGAGGAGAACGCTTTATCTCTAATTGAGTGTGGAGGGCTATGTGAACGAAGATTGTAGTCGATGTGAGTCGATGAATGGACATCTGAAAATGAGATTGATTGAGTTAGAAGTCTTAGTATTACTTCTTGCCTTCTACATGCAGTTTCAAGCACCATCTTATCATCGTCGCTAAGTGCGCGTATACAGATTATATACTGGGACGGATACGCTTGGGTGAGACGACACACCTGTTTCCAAATATACCTATAAGCCGTAAACAGGGACGGGCACCTGGATGGGACGGACACACTCGTGTACAATGTACACGTCACATGCCACGATTGTCCCCCCGTAAGAGATCCCGTGATCGATCCAATTGAAGTTGGCGATCAATCCCAATTCATGATACCAAATGATCTGCCAATGAGATCACACTATTCCTGTCACTTCAATGGTAGCACGCAATCGGCACGCGCGTCGCGTGCCAAGCGGTATGTATCCAGACAAGTAGACAGCGAAGTGCCACCACAACATCTTTGAGACCAGCAAAGAAGACTCGTCCCCAGTTGAACGGGGGCCTGCGGCGAAGTAAGTCTTTGCGGGCGTCTTACCGACGAACACGCCTTGGCCGTCGAAGGCGGGCTGCCGGCACACTTCACTGACTTCACATCGGAGGCCAAAGACTAAAAAAAAATATATGTCTCGCTCTACGGGTCCTGAGCAGGGTTTCCTAGAATAGTATTGCAATTATATGGTAAACAACTGATGAAATATATAATGGTGAGCATGGTAGAGCCGACATGAAATACATTATTGCACCCTTGACAAAGATGAAATACATTATGCATACCTCAAATTCAATTCTGCTTACCAACCATCTGCACAATTGCCACGTTCCAATATCGGCGATTTGTCTTGAGAAATAGGATGTTTTCCAGTTGGGCCGGCGCCATGGCTTGCCGCTGAGGAGACAACACGATTCCAGCTTGGCTAAAAAAACGTTCGGCAATATTAGACGTCGGTGGAATGTATTGCACCAACTCGTATCTGTTCATATACAAAAGGAATTGGTCAAATTGACATGACAACGACATTTAAAAAGCTCCTACCTCGGTTGCTGTTGCGCATCCACCTTCCGCTTCTTAAGTGCTTGCTCAGCAAAGCTGAGCTTTTTATTTTCCTTGTTGGCTGCGGCATGCTGAGGTTGGATTAAGGCTGGAGCAGCAAATTGAGCTAGAGCCGCGACAGAGTTTCGCGTCAAAAGCCGAGTCTCTCCGTTCAGAACTTGTACGCACGCCATCTCGAATATCGGGAACTTGACTATGGGAGCCTGTGGAGCCAGATAGCTCCCTAGGGATGGTGCTTTTTCCATGAGGCTGTCAAACAAAGCACGAACATCTGCCAGCGTTAAGTTACCTTCCTCCTGGAGCTTCTTGCTTACCGACTCAAAATCCTTCAGATCGTCAAGCGTTGAACGCAGCTGCCTCTCTTCCAGTGGGGATGGCATGTACGCTGCTAAGTCGTCATCCGCGGAGTCCAGGAAGGGCTTGAGCTTGAAGTAGCGTTCCACCATGGAAAACGTGGAGGACCATCGAGTCTTTTGCCGAATAACTGGCCGGAGTGGTGTTTTGTGTCTATGTAGTCCGCATAAAAACAAATTAAATAAAACTCGGATATAGAATAAAACCCAGATACGGCTTACCTTAACTTTGCCGACTGATTGAGACCACGCAGGAACTTCATAAGATCGTTGATTTTCTCCAGAATGTCTTCATACTCGTCCAGATACTGGGTCATAGCGAGATTTAGTCGATGGCTGGCACAGCCGACCAACGGAATCCCCAGCTTTGACGCGATGCTTCCATTGACGGAACAGTTGTCGCCGACCAGGAAGCGGACACATTCGATGCGCCGCTTCAACGGCTTTAAAATCGTCTTGAGGAACGCAACATGTGCATCAGCATCGTGATGGGGATGGTTGTTGCAGTCTTCCTTGTCTAGTAGAGGCGCCATCGCCAATAGTACAGTCTCCCGCTTACCATCATGACCAAAAGCGGCAAAGACCCCCACGTAATGTTCACTTTTGAAAGACCACCCGTCAAATACGATACCAAATCTTTCAGGGAGAAATTCGCTGAACGTGCGCAGCACTTCCTGGCAAACAGCTGCCATGTAGTGGACCAAGGTATCATCACATATGGGCTTGAGGGTCGTGTAGCGTCGCGTTAGGCTGTTCTCGCAGAATGAGAGCGGCAAGTTAGCATCAACAATCCACTCTAGCCATCCAAATATATTGGCGCTCTTTTTGTCTACGAGCGACAAGAGTGTGCCATTGTTGCCGCCTTGAAAACTGTCTAGAGTAGTTTCATAATCAGGATGTTGACTATAAATGTGGTTGATTAGGTTCGTGTAGCCACGTTTGGCGTCCTGTTTCCGCTGTACGCCGCAGCGACATCGATAGAAACCCATACAGTCGTCATTCTCGTCACGGATTGGCTTGAAAAATACATCGCAGATCTGCTTTCTGGTGTAGCGAGAAACTGGTGATCGCGTTGGGGAGAGAAGATTATCCATGCCAGCACGGAATTTACAAATGAGCCTGGCCTCAGCTCAGAGCAGCAGCATGAACGGTTGGTTGTCGAGTAGCTCCAGCGGCCGCTTTCTTATTGGTTACTAAGTAATACAATAGGGTTATGATAAGTAAATTTTTGATTTCAAAATGACAAAATATGTTACTCTGGACTAAATCTACCGAAATAAGTTATTGACGGGGGAGTCGTGCGGCTCGAAATACATAATGGTATGGCATAATATGGCAATTATTGCTTATTACAATATATTTTTAGGAAACCCTGGTCCTGAGGCTGAGATGGCTGTTCCTTCTTGGTCTGAGGAGTCGCGTCCGAAGCGGCTTCTAGAGGAACCGCGGACGAGGATTCATATTTGTGTTGCGCTTCACTCGACAATGAGTGTTTCAGCGAACTTTCCACTCTCTCCAAGCACGGTGGTGGTCTCCTCCGATGCTTCCGCTTCCTTTTTTTCTTGTTCTTCTTCCTCCTCATCCTCAACACCCTCTTCTCCTTCGTCAGCCGACGATTTCAACTTCTCGGTGGTACCCCGGACTGCATTAATTACATCAGTCAATTGGAAGTGGGGTCAGCACGTGGGTGGGCCTCTGCGGGTCGTACGCTGGAACGGTAGGAATATGATTGCCGTTTTCGCGGATTGCTTTCGAAATCCGTACTCTTCGTTGCGCGATCTAAGGCGACGTGGCAGAGCGTCCCAAAGTCTCCTGTGACCGTCCCCACTGAGACTTCCGTGTCCGATGGAAAATGATGTCGTGTAAAACGCGAGCGTAGACACTGTCACTCAGTCTGTAATCCGTTTTGGCGTTATTATGGTCTAGGCCCCTGTGTAGAACAGCATTGAGGTGAGATTCACGAACATTCCTTCGCCCACCCGGAACAGTTCCAGGGCGCTGTTGACTCGGCGATCGGATTTGGCTCGTTTGTGGCAGAGAGGACATTCAAATTCTCGATCGTGGGTCCCCGTATGACTTAGCGTCTGCCGAATTTTTCCCGGTCTTCCCTCCCATCCACATCAAGTAACGGCTGGCGGTACACGTCTCGAAGAACTGTAAGGTGCTACAATAACACCAGGTCTCGAAGCAAATGCTGATTGAATCCGATCCGAGCGATATTGGCTTTGTACTTGGTCTTACGTCGACTGCCGATGAGCGTGGGCGACCGAATTGAAGCGTTCAGCTGTCAATCAAAATCGTCCGGTCGGTGCTGCATCAAGAAACGCCAATGCGCCACGTGAATGTGAGGGTAGGCGTCCTGGTAATACGACACACAATAGTCCGACTAAAGTATGCTAACTCGTAAAGGGCCACACCTTTAAAATCGTCGGCCATGTAAATCAGCTCGAGGTCGTCTCCCACTTCCACCGGCGTCTTTACAGTGGGCCAAAGTAAAAATAACGCTTCGGTGCTTCGAAATCGCACTGGAGCCCTTTGTTGACCGGCGACGGACTTCTCGTCTTCACTTTGGACTTCTTCTGCGGCGTGTTAGCAGCGTTCTCCGGGTCCTTCTTACGAGGATACCGAATCGGGCGCGAAGCCTGGGTGGGGATGTGGATGTTAGGCCTCACACTGTCTAGATGGTGACGGCAAGTAAACTATGGGGCCGGAGAAGCTGTCAAAGGAGTGGTCCATATCGCTCATGACCGAAGAAACAACTTCGTCGAAACCCTCGTTCACGGAAAGCACGCCGCGAAAGCGGATGTAAAAAGCCTTCGGCACAGTCCTCACTTGAGCCGGTGAGGTCCGTGGTTTCTCTTCCTCGCCTGAAGACTCAAGAAGACCCCAACGCTTGGCCAGATTGGAATTCTTTTTACCGTCCTTCTCGGGTATGACGAAAGAATAAGGCGAGGATGTAGAACGCTGTGACGGGTGGGGTCTCCTACGGAAAGGGGACTTGCGTGGTTCGATGGGAAAGCGGAAATGAACGACTGGGCACAAGACCCCCTCCCCATGATTGGACTGGGGGTGCGCGACCTGTCCGAGGTCGGAATATGTTAAAGGGAACAGCCTAGAACGATCAAGAAAGTCCGTCTCCTGACAGACTGCGACCTGGTTTTGGGCCTAGATGTTGCGCCTGTCGCTCGAAGGTCTTTCTCGTCTTATTCGACTGACCAACAAAAAGGTTTTAACTGTCAGTTGTGATGATCTTCGGCGAGTGTAATGGGCCCTCCCAAGTTACATATGTAGGTAATTTTATAGGTTCTTTGTAGTGGTTCACACCATTACATAAGTAGGTAGATTTGCATTACAAAAGTAGGTGCAGCAGCACACGAGTAGCGTGTGCTGAACTGCCGTCACCCTATTGGTTGAAATATGGGGAGCCAGACCCATAATCAACCAATAAGGAGCTGACGTGTATTTGTGTGGTCAGGGCAAGCCGCCCTGGACCTAAATAAAAACAGAGTTGATGTTCCTTCAGACTCAGTACTTGGTTTCAGTATCACTGGACTTGTACGCTTTCTCATCACTACGTGTAAGCAAGTAACGGACACCCCTACAGCGAGATTTGGGACGTGACGATCGGCGCGTTCGTTCGTTGGGACGTTTGGGACCTTTGGCCAATAATATAACTATTTTCGATATTAAATATCAATAGTAGCTTAGTTTTTTAAAGGATAACAGAATATTTTAATATTAACTCAGAGCTTTGAAACTATTAACTAGATGATATTTTATGATTTTCCAGTTAAGTACGTTTCTTGCCACTACCCACTGTGAACCGAGGGCTCACCAAAGAACTCTTTCTGTCAAGCTTTAAAGCAGCAGTAGTGGTGGCAAGCTTTATAGCTGACGGGTATTTGCTTTAGTATTTCACTGTGTCACAGACAAAGCCGGTCGAGCTGGAAAACTGCAAACAGAGTGAAATTAAGATATTTGCTCTTGTTATCTGCCGATAGCCTCGTCCAATTAACTAATATTAAGTTGATAGTCAATAATATTATTTTGCTCAAGAAGAAAGTATGTGGCGATATTTTTTATATTAACTGGTCTACCAGGTGATATTATAACTATATTAACTTCACCGATTTTGGAGTTTATTAATACAGTAGCTAGCTCCACCACGGATAAACGCTTAAGCTGTATTAGGCACGTTAAGAAAAGTTTGTATGGAAAATACAAACTTCAAGTCAGCGAGGGCTAGGTATGATCTCCCATCGTTCCTGTGAATCCGAGCATAGCATTGCAATCCCCGATTTTACTATTTTCAAAATATAAGAAGAGGCAGGGATTTGATGGGTGCAGGACTTATCACTTTTGGGGATAACAGGTTTGTTTTCACACCACTCATTCCAAGCTCATTTCAGAAAACACCCGGAAGCACGCAGATCCTGCTTCGCTGCACGCTGCAATGGCCTTTCAAACGCGCTGGAGAGAGCTAAAGAAGCTCGGATGGGATTCGAAGAAGCCGTCGGGGCTTCTTTCAAATGACCACACGTACATCAAACCCGGCAAGACGTTGAAGGGTGTGCCAAATGTTGACTTCTTTGTGGGTGCGGAAGCACTCCTGGCATATCTCGACCGCCGTGACCTCGGTACGCTTCAAGTTTGTTATTTGCTGTTTGTGTACTGCTGACGAGCTGTGCTATGGTTAGAGGAAATGAACCGTGAAAGATCTGAACACGTGAAGCCTACTCGCAAGCGATTGCTCTTCAGAACCAAGTTCCTGAGGATAAAGCTCGTGTGAACGATGCAGAACTTGGAGGTATAGGCGCTTGAGCTGGTACTATACACGTTACGACGCTTACGTTATCGTGTACTGTAGAGATAGCTCTATTGTTGGGGCCCCCAGACAATTCACTAGCCCTGAAATTGGTTCGCCTCTCATTCCCACGTCCGCTCACGTAATGGACGACGACGCTCCAGTGGCAAGTCCGTTCTCAAGTCCGAACACGCCTGGCAATCTCGATAGGTTCGGCCGCAGCACATGGTTTATACTGTTGTGCAACTAACGAATGTACTCATGTATCTTGTGAAGAAGGGAATGCGCCTGTCTCTCCTTCGCGTCGGAACCTTGACGCAGAGTTTGCAGTCGCTGATTCTTCAGGTAGCGAATATGTGATGTCCGACCATCGAATTCAGCGCCAACGATGCTGCGGGGGCAGATGAAACGAGGGAAGTTCCTCCAGCTGTGTACGGTGAGATTTTAGCGTATCTACACGATAAGGATATACGCTACGGACCTTTATCGTGTATTATACAATGTACAGATGATCTAAACATTATATTGCCGAACGATAATCCCGACGACTACACTCGCCTTGATTCTGATGACGAGAACGAAGCTGCGTCGGTGTATAGGGAGGACGACGATATCGTACCTGCTGAACCTGCATCTGAAGAGACTGGTGTTGCCCCGGATTTGTGGTTTCAACCAGAATTGCTTGATGCAGTCGGTGGGGTGGCCGAGATTGCGCACGGCAAAGTAAGCTCAGAAGTACTTAAAGACATCAAGTTCACTGGGTGGAGCGAACCAAGTTACGTGACTCCCTATCCCTATTTGCATGAGCCATACGAAGCTCGACCGGGAAATTGGTTGAGCGAGGATTATCCTGGGATCTATGACGGAGCGTATGGGCCTACAGCTGAAGCTCTTACTGCTGCTGAAACACCGACAGGAGCGTTCTTTCGGTTCGCACCCCCACACATGTGGGAGGCTATCGCCGGGGCAAGTGATGATTACTTTGCGGCAAACCTTGATGAGCGAGTGGCTTTGCAGTATGAGAAACAGAAGGCCCGCAAGTTGAAACACTGTGACTTTCAAGTTCAATCGCCGGAACAAATAAACGAGTCGTTACAACGCACCTCCGAATTGTCTGGTCGCGGGATATGTGTATTCATCGGGTTGCTGATCGCCAGCACCATTGCGCCGAAAAGAGAGAAGCTCGAGCACCATTGGAAGACCACCGACGAAGGTGCAATCCCTCGCGGTTGCTTTAATGCATTCCTCAAGCGCGATCGGTTTGCTCACATTTAAAAAAAACCTCCATTTCAGTGACAACGGACACGCACGTGCGCGGACCGATCGCGCTTGGAAACTACGCCCAGTAATCGATATTCTGCAAGAAACGTTTCAAGCGAATTATGTCACACCTCCAGTTATGGCTTTCGATGAAGCGATGCTTCTTTCACGGTCAACCTTCAATCGCATGAGAGTCTTCATGAAAGATAAACCCCATAAGTGGGGACGAAGCTGTTCATGCTGTGCTGCTCACAGACAGTCTACTGCATTCGGTAAGAATGAGCGTGCCTCACGGCGCGCTCAATTTTTTTTTGGTCCCAAGTTATCTTATCGTGCCTAATACAAATTTGCGAAAACTGCTATTGTGTTTGATACAGCTTTGAGGTCTACTGTGGAAAGCGCCAAATGCAAGCTGACAGCACGGTGCCGGATGCAAGATCTGGTCCAGCAGCTGAAGTGCGGAATCTCCGCCGCGTGTTTGGTCCCACAGGACCTCATGATTTCCGCGGGGTCGGAACAGATCGGTTCTACACGTCAGTGCTTCTTGCGATGCAGTTGCTGACAATGAAGTTCTATACTGTTGGAACAATCATGATGAACAGGCAAGGTTTGTGTGAAGCCATTCTCCCGAAGAAATTTAAGAACGGACGACGAGCATCGAACAAACGGACCAAGAACGACAAAGAGAAATTCCAAGTGGCAGACTCTCTTGTTGTTCCAGCTTTGAGGGCGATACGTTGGTATGACAGCCTAGGCGTCCACGCTCTCGCAAGTTGAGGAAGCGGGCAGCCAGATCGAATTGTAAGACGCGATCAGCAGACAGCAGAGCAAACTGAAGTGATGGTACCGAGAGTGGTGAAAGATTACCAGACATACATGGGGGAGTTGACGTCCACGATCAGCTACGCTTGCAGACGTAAGTCTTGCTATCTTGTATGTACAGCTTTGCGGTAAACGCCTAACGTGTCTCCTATATTATCTTTCAGATACTCTCTCCAAACGCGGCGGTACAAGAAATATTACAAGTCGCTATTCCTAGGTCTAATTGACCTTGCTATCATCAATGCTTTCATCTTGTACAACTGCAGGCGCACCACAAACGGGAAGCCAAAGGTTACGCACGTGCAATTTCTGAAGAGGCTTCACCCTGAGCTAATCCAGCTCAAAGCGGAAGACTGGACTCAAATGATGCGCCACCGTGGAATGCAGCCAACACCGACAAAGCAACGCCAGTCAGCGACAAGGCACGTGCCCGTGCAAACAGATGAGTGGCGGAAAGGGAACTCAGACGCGACCAGGAAGCGTCGACAGCGTGCTTGCAAAGTGTGTTCGGTGTTGAAGCGTGCGAACGAGCCTCGGGGGGGGGCGAGACAAAATTCTACTGCGGCGAATGCAAGCTGAAGACGGCATCGAAGAATGCGGTTGCTGCTGTGTTTCTATGCAACAAGATCAAGCACACTAGTCAGAGCGAGACAGCTACATGCTTTGATATCTGGCACAAGCACTGGAAGAATGGTACCTTGATCCCCAGGTCCGCCGTCAAGGAGCGAGGTAGTATCTGTGCACGAAAGCCCGCGAGACAACGAGTTGCCGTAACTGGCGCCGCTGATGAGTCCGAGGCATCGAGTGAATCTGGAAGTGACGACGCACAGGATCAGCAGCGAAAACATGCCCGCAGTGACACGATGTAGGGTACTAGCACCTGGTCCAGCTCTATACATGACTTGCTTTCATTATGCCGCTAAGTTGCTGATAGTCATATGTCTTCCTTCTCTAAACTTCAACTATTACATGGACAGTCGTCTATCTTTTGAACAGCGTATTTGTACCAGATGGACACTTAACACTCCGTACTGTTTATCTAGAATACACGTTTCCTTGTCGATACACGTTTAGTGAAGGTACGGAGAGTCCGGGTTAGGGGCATGTCCTCGCTTTGGGAAATACACGTTTCCAGTTAGCTTGGATACACTATGGATGCAGATCCCGCAGATAAAATTTAAGGTGTACCGGATTTGGGCAAACGGTGGAGATGATAATGCCTCGCGCTGGGGAGTTTAACAAAGTGGCGCGTATTCGCAAACTTGCTGCACGTCCTATAAGCGTTTCCAATGATACGACCTTCACTTTAATCAATAGAAAAAAGAATATACTGATATAGCCATGTCCAGTTTTACCGATCCTGATTCAAGACCACAAGGGCTCTACTTTTGTAGTCCTTATCGGTCAGATAGACGCTGATAGAGCAAATTAGGTCTAATTAACAGTAGAAACGGCAGCGCAAGCAAGGAATACTGGCACACACATTATAGCCTTAGTGGAAGTGTATGATGTAAGGAATGCTACCGACGACAGATCTTAATTGTGGTGTTGGATATGTCTAACAATAATTTGCCAAGAATCAGGTATACCGGTGCATAAAATGAGGTAAGCGATTGCATAATCATTTTTTATTTATTGGAAAAAAACAGTCATAATGCTCATATGACAAATCCACCACCAGAATTACGAAGTTGGACCGAAAAAAAACTTTAAACCGTTTTTATTAAAATGCCGATCAGGACGTAGATTAGTGTCGAATCGCTTCGCTTGGTTTGGGGCGCCTTTTAAAGGATCTTTGGGCTCTGTTGACAGGTTAAAGTTGTTGAAGGGATAATTTGCGCAGAGTTGTTAGGGCAGTACAGGATGGAGTGAGGACAAAAGTAGAGTGTTCTAGGCGGCGATAGTGAAGAGGAACGCTTGAGTGTTGAAGGGGAAGACGCTTGTGAGGTGAAAATGGGAAAATAAATAGTGATGAATTGGATAGTCTGGTGGTCTGGAGACGGGTTATTATCCACCAACCAGTCCAGTTATATATGATTTCTCTTTAGGAAATAGCACAGTTTTATTCCACTAGATAGTCAGCATCACACCGGAGATGTTTATCCATAAAGTGTTGCATTTTTTTTTTCAGTCTTTTGGTACTGCTATGCTGGAAATGTTTGAAACTTTTGACAATGAATGTTAAAGTTTGGCGAATCATGAATAGTTCTTGGCATTAATGCCTCCTAGTTTCATACATGTCTTTAAGTATTTTTCTCAGCGTTCGGCTATACTTTTTTGTCGGACAAGCTAGGCAACCTTTGTGAAATTTGCATTTTTGTTTTTGCATCTTGCAAATTGCATGTTTGTTTTTGTTCGCTCATTGTGAATGTAGCATAAATATGTTCAGGTAACAATGCTTGGATGGGGCAGCACCAAAGCAATATTCTCAGTAGGAACACACTTCACTCACTTTTAACCTAGCCCACATATTTGGGGCATTTTCTCCCTAGTGGCTCTTCGGATTGTATTCCAGATATATTATAGTTCTTTAATGAGAAGCATCCACACGTTTTAGGCAATTGACAGAGACATTGCTCATGCAAGAAAGTGCTATTGCTTGGTAAGCGTAGATGGAGGCATGGTTAGCATATCTTTACTGTTCAGGAAGTTGAATGTCCGACAAACGCTTGGTAGTATGCCATTCATTATCTGTCGAAACGTTTCACGGCAGAGGCTTACACATTCTATCGCGAGTCGCCCTGGAACAAGGCGCTTGCGCTGATCAACGGTAGCGAGCTCTCGATGTGCGGAATAAAAGTAGTAATCAAAGTCGACACAAGTAGTAATATTAATAAAATAAAGTCAACTCGGGGTTTCCAGGCAAAATTTACGTCTGACCAAACTCACCTCCCCAACGATGTCACCCGTACCGTGTTCTACTCAGTCGAATCGCACGTCAGTACGCCCTTGGGTACACTGTTGTCGGTGACCCTTCGCTTCACGGTCCTTCGCATACGATCCAGTATTGCCGTAGTCCATATCATCCGTCCCAGGGCCCTTACACATCGCTGTGACGGCAGGTAGTACCTCAGCCAAAGCAGCACCTCAGACGACGTAAGGACGTGTCCGAGTTCTTGAGGGAATGCAACAAGTGGGGCAGTGGGAAAGGTTCTCGACCGTGGAGCGCAGGAGTAATGCAAGGATACCGGTAGTGAAAGGGGCATTCGATTTGCTAGTCGTGGCTGCTATCGGACCATTACCCGTGACGGAAGGTAGAAACCATTATTTTCTAGTCTTCGTGGTCTTCTTTTCAAGGTGGGCCGAGGCGTTCGCGGTGAAACGGCTAGACTCGGTGAGTTTTGTCGATGTGCTGGTGAATCGCGTCGTCGATCGACACGGGCTTTCGTCTCGGATGTTGAGCGACAGCGGTTCGAGCTTCACGTCGAAAGTGGCCAAGTTCTTTTACCAGACGTTCGGTATCAAGAAACGGTACGGTGCCGCGTATCATCCGCAAACCCAAGGGCTTGTGAAACGGCTCAGCGGTACTCTCATAGGGATGTTGAGGATGCACGTGAGCGACGCTCAGAACGATCGGGATGTCTACTTACCACGAGTGTTGTTTGCCTACCGTAACACCTACCATGAAGCGCTTGAAGACTCCCCTTTCTTCACCTTGTACGAACGTGACCCCGCGTTACCACTCGACGTTGCTTTCCTGAACCTCGGAACGAAGTGGTAGAGTAACGAAGTGACCCAGTATAGAAGAGAACTGTACCGTTCGATGCATGACTCTCGCCACTTAGTGTGGAGCGTCAGCTTTTGATTGCTGCAGACAGACACGCTAGGCGGCTGGAGGATCCAGTGGAGGCGACGTACGAGGTGGGAGATCCCGTGTGGGTGTACCAGATTTTCAAAATTCGAAGAGGTGAAACAAGGACGAAGAATCTCGCTTTCTCGTGGCACGGTCCTTACCAAGTCTCTAGGAAAGTTGAGGAGAATGCTTACAAGGTTGCGATCCCCACTCATCCCGACAAGCTGGTGACCGTGAATGTAAACAGACTCAAGAAATTTCGAGGTAAATGGACCCGACCATTCCTGGATGAAGTACCACCTGGCGCTGAGGAACCGAAGAAGGAAGTATTATAGGACCGCTGGATGAATCCGACCTCCAGCCTTCAAGCTTTGTGGACCGGCTAACATTTGGTCGACAAGACATGGTCTTATTAGAAGTGTAGAAAAACGCATTAGCTGGAAGTGGTGGCTAAAAGGATTGTGAGCCGTACCGTGGAATACTTGGTTCTAGCTGCGAATTACGAGCCCTTCTGGCTACAAAGAACGGTTTTGGTGCCGGCTTATGCCCGGTTAGTGATGTCTTATGAATACGCTAAAAGAAAGAAGAAGTGTTTGCCAGAGTTACGAAGAAGTGCTCGATTGGCCGACGCTAATGCGGAAGTCGACGAGGACGTGTTACTTTTGATATAAGTGGAGTGGTGAAGTTTTCAAGTCAGCAAAGAACCGTTACTCTGTGGAAATAAAAACGGGCACTCAGAAATAGGATGGTGGTGCGTGTTGGTGAGTATTTTTATTTTTTTGTGGTTACGGACGGAGCGATCTGATTTACGGGAACGAAAAAGAGAAACATGAGATCGTTCCTCTCAAAAATGGTTACCTCGTCAATTGGGATTTTGAGCGTCGGGAGAAGTTGACGACGGCTTTAAGATCTTGCTCGGATTGTCGCCTGCGTCGAACGTCGCTCTATTATCGGTAGAAGTGTAATTTTTAGCGGCCTCTTCGTCGTCTTCTTCGTCATCTTGGTCGTTAGCGTTTTCGTTGGTGTCTTCTTGGGCCTTGTTTTCTTCGTCGTCGTGGTCGTTGCCAGGGTGGCCCTCTTCTTGCTCCTGGTCTTCTTCGTCGGATGAGAGTCCCAAGTAGTACGCTAGATACTTGGTGGGAGAGCTTGGAGGCTGATAATGGACAGGCGGGGACGGTTTCAGGGCGGTGAACCCTCCGTTTTCTTCGAAGTCGTAATCGTCTTCCCCTTGTTCGGACGGCCGGAACTATCGATCATTGTGCAATATCACGGGTTTGCCTGCTGTCAGCAGCGTGACGACTTCGACCTGAGGCACCCGAAGAGAACGGTAAGAGAGGAGCTTCTTCCACCGGCCTCGGTTGCGATTGCCGACCCAGCTCTCTTTCAGAGGGTTGCTGCCAGAAACGCTCAGAGCGATGCGAACCAGGGGCTTGTCCGAGACTTGCAGGTTCTTGGGAAGCGTAGGGTCTATCGCATAGCTCGTCTCGAGAATTGTAGGGATGGAACGGTAGCCGCAGCAGTCCACCTAGAAAGGGTCGAGGGCGTTGTCGATAACTTGATTGTACCGACGGCGGTGACGCTTGAACAGGACAGCGAGGTCTTCTTAGGCTGGGGGTTTGGAGTCGCAGCTGGCTCCACTAGCGTGATTGGCGGCCCTGCGTCCGAAACACATAAGAATTTCGTGAAGTGTGTCTTCGGACGCCGCCAG
The DNA here is from genome assembly GCF_000142945.1 of Phytophthora infestans T30-4. Lineage (NCBI taxonomy): Eukaryota > Oomycota > Peronosporomycetes > Peronosporales > Peronosporaceae > Phytophthora > Phytophthora infestans. Next base: position 933,908 of record NW_003303726.1, read on the forward strand.
CATCCCGTTGTAGCCCATCTCTTCGAAGAAGGCGCTCAACAATTGCAGATGAGCTTGGAGCGCGCTTGCCTTCAACTTGCGGCGAGCGGCAGCGTTGTCCGCCGGCGGATACAGCGCGAGGAGTAGGAACTGAAGACGGAAACGCTTTCAGAAGCGCCAGTGTTTCCGGTAGAGCTCGGGGTCGTACCAGACGGGGTAGCCCTTCCACGGGAAGGCCATACGTGGTGGCGTCTTACCCTGACCCTCCGAGATCTTCACGAGGCGCTCCAGGTCGCGCTCGATGGTGGCGTCTACGCCGGTGGGGAGATAAACGAGAAGCGAGGTTTGGCTTTTGTCTTCTTGGACGTGCGCTGTTTCTTGGCTGGAAGGTGGTTTTGGGGGGGTACGCGAGCTGGATCGCTTGGGACGCGTTTGGGTGACCGGTGCTTGGAAGACGGAGTGCCCTCGGACCTGGCCGGCGGACATGCTTTCTGGGGAAGGTAGGATGACGACAGCGCTCTCTAACGGGGCCTGCGAAGTGTCGTCAGCAAGGAGCCGAAGGACCAGGCGGTCAAAGGCGTCAAGCCCGACGGAGTAACTGTTGGTATCTGGAACGGCACGGAGGCGGCTCCAGAACTCGATCATGAAGTGAATAGGGGTGTCGTCGTCCGCCTCCCTGTCTTCGTCGTCGAGGCGAGAGCTAAGTTGGCCTTCGACCGTTGGAGTCTTTCCTGACTTCTTCGTGAGGGCTTGAGTGCTACTTGCGGAATGACCTTTTACCAGCCTGCCTCCTGTGACGCGGCAGGGAGTTGCGGTAACGATGGCGGACAAGGTGGTCAACGATAAGAAGCCACCGTTTTGATGGTGATGTGATGTGACTTGGCCAAGGGACGGTCTCTTGACTAAAGCACAGCCAAGTAAATTCAGCTGACGGTTAGTGACGATGGAGAACGGTTGGATGGTGGGTGTGATGGATTCATTTATCGATTGTCGCGACTGGCGATGGATTACGCGAGAGATGGTGTGGCGTGGAGTCGAGACGCTGTTGTGTCGACGTGTAGGTTTGGAGTGGGACTGGTCCTCAGGCATGCGTGGGTGCTGTTCGCTGTGGCGAGTGGTATCTTGGCTTGGACGGTCACCGAACCTCTCAGAAGTATGGTCTTCAACTTTTCTCTTCGGGCGGTTACTTCGTAAACAAGTGGGTTAAGATGATAAGACTTTGTATTTCGCGCATCGCAGCTATGTGCGCAGTCCTGCCGTACAAGACCAGCTCTGGATGACGAAATGGTGGAATACAAATGAGGCCGTACTGGCTACTCCTATGGTGGTGCTCGCTGTGAGGAAAGAACACTTAGACGATCTAGGGCGTCTATTGTACAAGTGGTTGGACGCCTTGCATGCGTACGGTTGCGTGTTCTTACCTGATGCGGTGACGGTGGCGTGGATAACGACAGTGAAGTATTGGTACGGTTCTGGTGTTGAGCACCAAAGGACATGGGCTCGTGCGTGGTTCGTTTTGCGTGTCTGGTGGACCGTGGTGACGCTGATCGGCTACGCTACTTTCTAGGGGGTGTAGCTCCTGTACGAGATCGTCGAAGGTGTTTTCTAGGGTGGCATGGGGTAGTGGTCTTAATGGTGACGATAAATTACAAGCTTACGAGTAATAAGGGCGGCGTGGGGCTTGGTGAGGTCGTCTACTGTGGGGCAGTACTACTCGACGGGTGTGTCCTGGTGCTAGCCGTAGTTAGCTATGTGTGACGTTGGTACGAGGATACGTCGGAAGGACGTTCGCCGCTTGCTGTGGCCCAGGACTGCTACGACGGTTGAATTCGTGGCATGGAGGAACGCGAACAAGCTGACCGTATTAGCGAAGCATTCTGCCAAGCGGATGGATGTTCAGTGGAGACGCCTCGACAGCAAATGCACACGCTGAGTGAGATACAAGCTGAACGACGGACTTTAAGAGCTAAGATGAGGGATTCGGAGAAGGAAGGTCTTGCTAGGCGAGCTCGACGGGGGCGTCGAGATTCAGTCGGGGAGGATGTCCCGAGTGAGAACGGTGGCAACCATCTTCGGCACGGTTCCCGTTCCCCCGCTAGAGTGATCTGCGACCCGCCACTTGAAGTCGTACGGCAAGAGGATGAGCGGACGCCAGGTCACTCGAATCAGTTCTGACATTGTCGGATTCTGTTGTCCGAATTGGGGCCTGACCCCGTCGCTTATGGAAATGAAGCCACTCTTCCTGTTGAGTACGCCAACCAGGCCAGTAAGCCAGTCGTCAAACCTTTTCCGTCGTTTTGGTCAATCCCAAATGAGACGACAGATTATCCGTGTGACAGTAGTGAAGGATCGTCGCCACATACAAAGGAGGTTCTACTAGCACCGCAATCGTACGAGCCGGTCCGTATCGCGCTGGTAAGTTGACAAACCGACGCAACAGTCCGCCCTGCACCACATACCGAGAAGTTATCCGTACTACGCGAGTCCGTAGGAAAGAATTCAACGGAAGAGCACCATTCAACAGGAACGCCACTAGCGCTTTCATCCCCGACACAGCTTTATGTTCACTCTTGAACTGCTCAATGTATAAGCGAAAACTTTTCATAGGGAATTCATGAACCTCTTTAGCGGAATCGTCCTCCTTTTCTTCTGCATCCGTTCCCGTTCCTGGGGTTCTCCGGCTCCGTCGCTAACTCAGGTTCAGCGGGATTTTTGACCGGCTTCTCGACTGAGTCCTGACCGTCTAAGTTCTCTTCCTCTGGGTTTAGTAGGTCGGCCATGCGCAACCCGCTTCCAGGCAATACAGACCGTCCACGTGCCCCATCGCCGTCCCAGGCTTGTGATGTACTTTAATCTGCAGATTGGACAACTCCATGGCCCACCGTGCCAACTTCGCGTTCGTAGTACGTTTTCTAGGACTGAAGATCCAGGTGAGAACCGAATGATCAGTGTACAAATCGAACTCTCTTTTGTCCCAGTAACAGCGAAACTTTGTTGTCGACCATACAACTCCCCCCCCACCGCCACGACCATCACTACCACCAATATCTGCGAGGACACTCGAGCTCCCAGATTCAATCCTGCTTGGTGAGCACGTTCTTCTGCAACCCTGTCCAAACTTTACTAGCGGATGCCCACTACCCCAGTCTCTAACCAAGTACTTATTGGATAAGAGAGAGTTCCGACAGAGTATCGGGAAAGAGTCCACATAAAGTTTGAAACGTCGCTTGACATCCGGGTAGACTAGAATCGGAGGCTTCAGCAACGCTCGCTTGATCTGGCGAAAGGCCACCTCACAGTCATCATTTCACGCAAATGGCGCATCTTTGACCTTCAACGGTCCCAGGGGCGCCGAAATCGAGGTGTATTTGGAATGTAACGACGGAAATAGCTCGTCAGTCCCAAAAACGATCGGATCGCATGTAGGTCTTGCGGGCGCTTCACATTCATCACGGCCTTGACCTTCTCTGGATTAGGTAGGATCCCGGTAGAGTCACTATGTGTCCCAGGAAAGCTACTTGGCTCCGGCCCCAGTGACACTTCTTCATCTTCAACTTGAAACCGGCTTGACGAAACCTCGTGAGTACTTGCCTTACACGCACTAAATGAGTCGGAAAGTCATTGCTGAAGTTTACACAGCCATCAAGGTAAACTAAGCAAATACGCCACTTTAAGTCCACTAAGACCGTCTCCATCAACCGTTCAAACGCGGGTTCCGCGTTACTTAGACCAAAAGGCATCACTAGCCACTCGTACAGACCAAACTTGCATGTGAAAGCAGGTTTTGGAATACTGTCCTTGTCCATGGGAACATTATATAGCCAGACGCAATATCCATAGTCGAAACCAATTTCGAATCCTCTAATACGTCGAGGATATCATCGATCAAAGGCATATGATAACAATCTTTCACGGTCACCGCGTTCAGCCTTCGGTAGTCGATACAAAACCGGAATCCTCCGTCCGGCTTGCGAATCATCAGAATCGGACTAATCCACGGACTGTTCGAAGGACAGATAAATTTGTTCTCCAACTACTGCTGAATCTCTGCCTCCATCACTTCTCCTTCAGCTAGCGACACTAGGTACGGCTGCTGCTTGATGGGGGGAATGTTACCCGTGTCGACTTTAAAGTACAGTATCTCCGTTCGACGAAGCTTCATCGATGACTCCACAAACATATCGTAGAAGCCGTTCAGCTCTGACCGGAACAGTGTCTTCTGCTCAGCAGATAGGTCAGACTTAGAGAAGTCGGCCGTCGCGTCAACGTCTTTGTCCGGCGGGACGTCAGGCTTGGAAGCCCTCGCTTCGCCACAGACTCCCTCTCCTTGCCCTTCGGTGACCGACATCGTCACGGATCTCTCTACGTCTTCGGAAGGCACGTTTTTGCCCTGGCGCTCCTCTTCTCCTCGCGGGTCTTCGTAATTAAATGCCGACCTCGGCAAGATAGAGGCAGACGCCACAACCGTTCCTTTCTGGATCCAGTACTCATCCGTTGACGCATTGCAGACTTCGACAATCACTTTGTGCTCCCCCACTGTACACAGCGAGCGAGCTATTCCCAAGGTGGGAGGCAGCTCAACGGCACCCTCAACTAGCACGATATCATTGACTCTCACGTTTCCGACGAAATTAGCCACCACTAGCCCTTGGCCACGAGGAGGTAACCGTACCGACGAGGCCATCGGAGCCATGTTGGTGTCATGCACGACGGTCATCTCTAGCTGAAGCACTTCACTAGTGTCCTTAAGCGTCAAAGTCCTTACATCGATCAGGGCCCCGAATACTCCTAACGCATCGACTCCCAGGATAGCGTCCACATGTAGCTTGTCGGCCACTACCATCTTCACAGAGACCTCTTTCGATCCCAATCGGACGGGCAGATTGATCCTACCCGGACGCGCGGTTGATGACCAGACGAGCTGCCAACTTTACCGTCATACAGCTGTAGGAACTCTGAATACCGTTCTAATCGCTTCTGAAATCGCCTGTCAATGCGATTAAGCGTCGCGCCAGTGTCTGCAAGCATTTGCGACGGTAGACAGTCGATATACCCTCCAGAGAGAGCCTCAAAGCTTCCGACAGCGCAAACGACACGTCGCCCTCCCTGGACCACTCGTGTCATCGATGGTCTTTCTTCATCTTCGTTATCATGGACGCCAAACCCGTCGGACAACTCAAACGTGACTGTCTTTAAACCACGATTAGGTGGTGGATCAGGGGGCGGCCGTTCGGGGAACATTACTTGCACATAATGAGACGCATCTTCGCCCCCCTCTAGTCGGAACTTAAGGTCGTTCAAAGCTTCAGCGCTGTCCTTGTGGAGGGAAGAACACCTTCTCTTGAACGAATCGTTCCACATGCCAGTGTAGGCGCTCCCAATCCAGACTTGGTAGTTTGTCTCACCAGGAAGACGCCTCAATACGCTGGACTTCGAAGGCCTCCCCGACGGGCACACTGTCTTCCTCGGCCGGACACTCTTTCATTTCTTCGAGCATCTGATAGACGGCTTCACGCGCGACGCTTCTGACCATTCCTCTTCTAAAGGCCCTCCGTCCAAACGGAAAATGACACGGTTGAACTTCGGTAGCCGTCACCATCATGTTCTCTGCTTCTAGTAGAAAAGCAACATTTTCGCACACTAAACTTTCCATCATAGGATTTACTCGGGCGTCTCCCGCGAGGGGGTAGTTTTTTGCTTCAGTATTCTCAGATACAGGATTATCAGGTACGCCCACCTTTCCCGAGGTTCTCTGCGGTGCGCTGACGGTAATCTCTGTCGACGATGAACTGAAGTCGCGGTTTGCTCTTTTAGCTTCAGCCGAACTTTCAAGCGTCTCGTTGAACCACTCCTGCCAGTACTCGGGTCTCTTCAACTTACTTGAGCTGGGCTCACTCACTCGCTCTAGCACATCCTCAGGGATCCCCAAGTACTCCGCCATGTTCTCCAAAGACGGATCCTTAGAAGTCTCAGCGTTCACCTTCATCTGACGCGTAAGTTCCACCTCATCTTGAGGGCCTAACCGCTCTTCTAGCTCCTTGTCGTACTCTTCTCTCTCCGAGGTTACTTTTACTACAGCTAGAACCGTGTATTCTTCACCGGTTCCACCTCCTTCCATGGCTTTTAAGTCCAAGTCCGAATAGAGTCGAAAGTACTTAGCCTCCGGAGCTTTTTCAACCATACATAAGTCGATGCCGACATCACCATGGTCAGGGACGGTTGCTGCTTCGCCTCCAACCGCCTCCTCGACGATTTCTTGAGCTACTGCTTTGACAACCGTTTCCTTGGGGTCATCCTTCAGCGTCAAGGCAGCGTAAACAGTCTCTCCCACTCCAATTTCCGCGTCTTCCGACGGTCTCCAGTCAACAACCGTAGCCAACGGTTTTTTCAGCGCAGACTTGAGAGGAGGTTTCGCACCCAAACGGGGTTCATGCGCAGTCGGGGAACGAGGCTCCTCGGCTCGTGCCGTCGGCTCAATCGTTACAGCAACCGTAGTCAACGACGCTTCAGTAGCCTCTGCTTCGCCCACGCTCTCCTCTGACTCACCGTCCGACACACTTTCTAGAGTATCACAAACCTTCTCTTCCTCTTCCTCCACTGGATCGGTTCCTTCGGTCACCGTGGCCACACAATCCGTACTATATTTCTCTGCAGTGATATTCTCGTCGTCTCTCGTCATCTCAACCTCCATGGCTTTCGTTTCCGCGGCGAACACCTCAGTCGTCCCACAAACCTCCGCAGCCTTTCGTTCTACAACAAGCCTCTTAGCGTCCTCAACCGTCTCGATCGTATCACGGACTGTCGGAGTTTCACGCTCTACCATATCCTCCACAGCCGTCATACCGTCATACCTTCCATCTCCAGCTTCTTCAACCTCGTGCACCTCGACGGCAGCAGGTGTTCTCCTTCTTGCTCTTTTCCCGCCACCGTCACTTGAGCCATGACCTAGACCAGAGGAAGGAGTGGCTCCTTTTTCTCCCTCCTCTCGCCCCCATCATTGACGAGGAGCAGGCTGACTCGGCGTCTGCCCAGGACTGGCATCATGCGTAACCCATCGAGCGCAGGGTTCCGATCAGGGGCATCAGGCTATGTTATGACGAGGATCGTTGCAGAAGTAACATCCCCGGGACGGTCAAGAACAGTACCATCCGCTTTGATTACCACTGTAGTTTCTGGGAGCTTCGCACTCGACGAGGACATGGCCCAAAACACCAGCACGTCGCGGTCGCTCGTTTGAAAGTGACGCGACCAGGGCCACAGTAGTTGCAACGGTCGCACACAGGAGCCCCATCCTGGGCTCGCTTGTCATCACTCATTCGAATGCCGCGCGTCCGAAGACCTTCAGGCTGGGCCTGTCCGTTCGTGGCAGGAACGGTTGTCGAGACAGCAGACATCACACGACCACGGTCACGAGGGGACCGCGGTGAACGCCATTGATTATGTATCAATTGTTGCTGCCACTGTTGCTGCTGCTGCATGAAACCCTTCATATGTTGTGCCAACGCATCCACGGAGGTCAACACAGGCGTGTCCCGGCCCTTCTTAGACGGAGATTCGACCGAGAATTCGTCGTCTTCTTCACTAGGACGGTGTATATCTTTGAACATCAGCCACTCGCACGCTTCGGGAATGTCGGAGGCAGAGCTAGCATCCAGGGTCGTCAGTATACGCTTGTTCCTCAGACCACGGCGGAACAAACGGCAACGCATCTGTGGATTCGGGTAGTCCAGCGACTCACACAGGTCGGACACTCGGTCGCCCCATTCCTCCACCGACTCACCTTTCTCACGTCTTGTAGTCTCGAGCCGTTCCCACAGCTCGTCAGCCGTACCGCTTAGGAACTGGTTATGGAACCGAACCTTTGTGGAGAACGTCCGAATGCTCGAGTTGCCCCACCATCGCTCGCCTTCTCCACCCTTCCGCCTCTGTCGAAACACCAACACTCTGGACCGATCGGGAATACCCACCGTGTGGGTCTCAAAGAGCTCCCAGAAATCACGTGTTTTCTCTACCGTCGCCGTGTCCGAGTAGAACACTGGAAGTACCTTCATGGCGCTCGAAACCAACTGAGACAGCTGAAACGGATCGGCTGTCCTCAGGGCTTGGTACGACGCCCCACTCTGTCGAGTCGCAGAGTGAGCAGGAACCGTTCGTCTGGGCGCTGACCTACCGTTTCTCGTCATTGTATTAGCCCCGCCTGCAGGCCTCATACTCACTCTCAGAACTGGACGCCTAGAGGTCATCGGCATCATACCCGACGAAGACGCCGCAAAACTAACACCACTCGGGCGAGGGCGACTCACAGACCTCGTAGACACCGGGGTCTTGGCAGCCATTTCCGGACAGTAGCCACCACACAGACCTCCGACGCCACTCTCTTTCAAGCTGAGCACTCCAACTCCACCCGAACGCGGAACGGTCAGACCGTCGAACTTCTGGTACAGTGTTCCGGTAAATGAACCCACTTGGCTTTCGTTCACTCTTCACTACCTCGCCCTGCTCATACTCAGCGTCGTACTCCGAATCATACGCCTCTTGAGCGTCGTAGTACTCGCTGTCGCATCCATCCGTCGTGTAGGGACCCTCGCTGCGCGCAGAAACCCCAGCCACGACTTCTCTCTTCATCTCAGGCCCATCCTTGTCCTCCGTCTTGATATCAAGATCGGCCTCAGTCCGGTCTCTCTCTCCTACTTCAGTTTCCTTGAGCCCGTCGGCTTATAGCTCGCGCGGCACGTCCGTCTCAGAGCTCATACTCATAGTCGCCACTCCTCGCGACTTCGCAGCTCCGTCACCTCTACCAGGAGACTGCTCCACACCACTACGCGGATACTGCGAGACTCTCACTTTCGGACCCCGCTCCAACCGTTCCACAGCAGCCGGAACCAACACGAGCTGCTCGTCCCCATCGCCTTCAAGACTGCGATCGAAGACTCTCTCTTCTTCTTTATCCCTTAACACGTTTCTCTCGACCGTCGCCGATACTCACAATTACCAAACCTTGTTCACTTATAATTTCTCTTCTTTTCTCTGCGTCTCTTCCTCGCGCTAATTCTTCTGCGCGGCACCAACGACAATTTATCTACACTTCAGCTGAAATAGGAGGCTTACTTCTCAGTCACCGTACGACGGCCTTCAACACCTTCCTTCTGCTGGGCATCGGCCTGAGAGTACAGCGTCCACGATCCAGTTACAATCTTCTCACCACTCACACGACAGCTCAAGCTACTTCACAGCGTAAGCGGTACCCTGCCTCTCCACCACGTATCGCGAGTCGCCCTGGAACGGGGCGCTTGCGCTGATCAACGGTAGCGAGCTCTAGACGTGCGGGGTAAAAAGTAGTAATCCAACTGGATACAAGTAGAAATATTAATAAAATAAAACCAAATGTATTAAGTCAACTCGGGGTTTCCAGGCAAAATTTACGACGGACCAAACTCACCTCGCCAATAATGTCACCCGTACCGTAGTTCTACTCAGTCGAATCGCACGTCAGTACGCCCTTGGGTACACTGTTGTTGGTGACGTCATTTCCTTCGCTTCACGGTCCTTCGCATACGTTCCAGTATTGCTCGTAGTCCATGTCGTCCGTCTTAGGGCCCTTACACATCGCTGTGACGACAGGTAGTACCTCAGCCATAGCAGCACCTCAGACGATGCACTCAACAGATAGAGTGGCTTCCTTTCGAAAAGCGTCGGGGTCAGGCCCCAATTCGGACAACAGAATCCGACAATGTCAGAGTTAATTCGAGCGCCCTGACGGCCGCTCATCCTCTTGCCGTACGACTTCAAGTGGCGGGTCGCAGGTCACTCCAGAGGGGGAACGGAAACCGTGCCCAAGACGGTTGCCACCGTTCTCATTCGGGACAATTTTGTGTTTGCCTTTCATTTTCACTTTGACTAACATGTAAGTTATTTTCCAGTTCCTCATTTTTACTTGGCTTATCATTTCAGATTAAGGCATGCCTCCGAATTTCTTGAGATTGTTTACCTCAGAGTTGAACAGAGTTCTTTACTGGTTTGAATTGGGTAGTAAGCATCATTTGTGTTTGCATTGTCAATTTGACGTTTTTGTGTGTGTAGTGTATTTTCACTTTTTTATTTTTTTCTTTAGGATTATCGGTAGTGGCAGCGGCTCAGTGGCGTGCCTGGACATTGATTTCTCTTCTTTATGTTTCTTTGTGAACAATATGTAGCAACGATGATGGCAGTGGCTCGTAGGTTTGCCTACTTTGGATTCTCTTCTTTCAGTTTTAAATCAAAACGTTTGATTGTTGCACTTAACGTTAGCCTGAATATGCAAAGCATGGTGGCTTACTTTCTTTACACTACAATAGTAGGCATTATTAGTATACTGCCATTAATGTTTGTAGCAGTAGTGGAGATTGTAATATGACAGTTCCAACATTATCGTGGGCGATATTACAGCCCGTATGCTCCGCTTTTAGCGGTGGGTGACATTTCTGCCATGTGCTCCGCAAATAGCGGGTCAACGCGTAAACTATTCACCGTGGGCGCAATTACAACCCAAATGCGCCGCCTTTAGAGGGATCAATACGCAGTGCGTATGGTGCGAATTCCAGGGAGATTTTTCCTCTAGTTCGATACCGCGTGGCAGGCGTTCTGCTCACCGCGCGCAGCTCGTTGGGAGCAACATGGCCTTGAGGTGCCGGTGGCACATGGTAGACTCCCGTGCGTCCTCTTGTCGGCGGCCCTGTTAAGACAGGTGGCGCTCTGCGTTTGAGCTGCCCTGATTGGTAGGAAGCGTCGGGCTTTTATCCTGTTGAGGGAATGATTTGCGCAAAGTTGTTGGGACAGTACAGTATGGAGTGAGGACAAAAGTAGAGTGGTGTAGGCGGCGATAGTGGAGAAGAAGTCAAGGAGAAGACGGTAAAAGGAAAAGTGATGAATTAGAGAGTCTGTTGGTCTGGAGAGTAGTTATTCTCCAACAACCAGTCCAGTTATATATATGTCTCTTTATGAAATAGTACAGCTATAAAGACAGTGGTGACGTGGTGTAAACGCCATCCTTGTTTAAATCTAAAGAGCCAGGGTGTGGATACATGCACCGTAAAACTGTAAATAGTGTAGGGAAACAATTTTATTGCCACGACCTTTACATTATACACTGGAAATGTCTTATAGCATTGCTGTAGGTCTATATCCAATCTTACGGAGAAAACGATAATTGAATAGCCCATGCCAGCGTGAACATGGGCGTTTCAGCATCATTTTTGTTGGAGTAAGCGTCTCCGATGTGATGTTGACTATCTAGTGGAATATTTTACTTTTTTATATTTGTATCATTATGCGTTGACATGTGAATACCGGTAGAGATAATTCACTTTGAAGTGCGCAGGGGTTATACCAGCGTGTTACTAGGTCGTGGAAGTAACACACAACTGGGGTAGCTGGCACTCCCTAAAGCTTCTGCCGAGTGTATTGCTCTCCACTAAGCAAGTTCCACACCTTTGCCCGTCCAAACAGAGAATAATTTCAAGCAAAGTGGACAATTTGGTTTTTATAGTACAAATTTTAACTTTAGTAAAAGTAATCAACAAACAAACAGAGAAAGATCTCATCCAAAGCGAGACAAGGAAAGGCGATGGCTGGAAATCATTCGTGAAGGGGTGGTGAGGGTGCGTTGGCGCCAAAATGCGCGCGAAAACCTCGCCTGAAGCAAACCATCGCCTGAAGCAGTTCACTTTTCAATTCACCTCTTCAGACGAATGCCCTTCCAACCACTCCTCCGCAAGCACTCCCCCGCTGAGAAGCTCCGTGTCCTAGCTGCCCATCGCGCGGGACGCGCTGACTGGCTTCAGGTGGCCGCCAATAACGGCATATCGCGTGCGGTGGCATACCGCACTGTAGCCACAGAACGCGTAGAAGATCTACCGCGCGGTGGAGCTCGTGGTAGAGCTGTGAAGATGACACCAGAAGCAAAGTCCAAGCTGGAGGAATATCTTGACGACAATTGCACCTTCACCCTGGAAGCTATGCGCACGATGCTCTTTTTAGATACGAACGTGCGGGTCTCCACTTCAACGATCAGCCGCCACTTGCTTGGCATGCTGTTCACCGTCAAACAAACTCGCATAGAGCCCATGACATGCAACAACGAGATCAACAAGACCAAGCGGCAGAAGTTTGCAAAATCGCTGAAGGACCATCAAAAGAACGGTGACTGTATAATCTATTTTGATGAGACTAACTACAACGTTTACTGTACGCGAGGTCGAGGACGTGCACGGAGAGGTGAGCGTGCAACGCTCGTGATGCCGCCGTCCAAGGGTGCAAACTTGCAAGTCCAGTGCGCTGTAAGCTCGGCCATGGGTGTGGTTCTCCACCGTCTGGAGAGGGGAAGCATCCGAATGGAGCAGAATGCAGCTTTCATTGAGGAAATCTACCGGACGGTTAAGGCATCCTCCGTGTTTCATGACAGCTTCGCTGGGAAGAAGGTCATTATTGTCCTGGATAATGCCCCCGCTCACCGCCAAACCGAAGAACGTGTCGAAGCACGTGACGACCTCGTACTCCTACGACTCGGACCCTACTCACCGATGTGCAACCCGATTGAGGGTTGCTTCTCCGTTTTAAAAGCTCGAATCAAGGGATACCTGGCCTTGTACCGCGAAGAGATCTGCGACCGGAGTAACATGGTGGAAGAAGACGGCACCCCAATAACGATCAAGGAGCGCACTATGCGCTTCTTAGAGAAGGCTGCAGAATCGAGTATGAAGTATATAACACCTACGTTAGTGACGAAGATGGAGCTTCACGCTCGCGATGCGGTGAACGCGGCCGAGGAGATGAAAGACATGGTCTATGGGAAGTAGCTCACTGTGTCGTCTCGGTTTGAATGAGATTATTCTCTGATTCACTGGTAATTTTGATCCCGTAATCAGATATTTGTAATAATCAAAAACATATTGTCCACTTTGCTTGACATTATTCTCTGTTTGGACGGGACTGACTAAATGACTCTTTGTCTGTACTCTATGTATACATACTATGTATACTTGGCAATACATACCCTGTATATATTGCCAGCTCGGGCCGGCAATACTGAACTTCAATCATCACTCGATTGGTAGGCAGCAGCAACCCTGCCACTGCCAATCCGTAGATCAGTACTGCCGCCCACTGTAGTGGCTGGATGAGGCTACATGCCCCCAGCCCACTACAGACCCTCTTCTTAAAGACTCATCCAGCCACGTGGTATGATCTTCTCCTTGGTCTTGCACTTTCATGTCCACGCACTCGCGCTTCTAGACACTGCCATGCTCGTGACCTCTAATGGCAGGCACACACGCACCTCCACAACATCCCCAGGGTGAGATGCTCAGGTGTCAGGAACTCTCTGACACCACGTACCTTGGAATTGACGCCTCCGAGCTCGATGATCAAATGCCTGGCACACCCGCGCCCACAAGCACTGACACGACCCGACCTTGGCATCCACCCGGGCATGACGCTCCAGCATCCAGCACACTCGCGCCTTCCCGACACTGTTTCCTCGACGGCACCCACGATGTTCCGGTGTCGGCACACTCGCGCTTCTCAACCGTCACGCCTCAGATGCCTGCCGATTCTTGCGCTTCCCGGGGCTTGTTGTTTGAGTCCCGACGAGCGCGTTGGACGCCTTCACGTACTTGACCTTGGCATCCCCGTCCTCGGCTTCCAACGCTCCAGCGTCCTTGTACTCACGCCGTCGGACTCACGTTCTTGGGTCCAAGACGATCGCGCCCTCCGACACCTTAGACACCTCGACGCACTCGGACTCAGCATCCTCAGTGTCCGGAACGCTCACGCCCTCCGACCCCATGACTTTGGCACCACCTTCGTCGTCCGCCACACGCCATCTTGGATCTTGAACCTCTTCACTGACCCGGGCACTAAAGTTAACTTTGTAGTAGGTCGTGGAAGTAACACACAACTGGGGGAGCTGGCACTCCCTAAAGCTTCTGCCTAGTGTATTGCTCTCCACTAAGCAAGTTCTAGACTGACTAACTGACTCTTTGTCTGTACTCTGTGTATACATACTATGTATACTTGGCATACCCTGTATATATTGCCAGCTCGGGCCGGCAATACTGAACTTCAATCATCACTCGATGGTTGGCAGCAGCAACCCTGCCACTGCCAATCCGAAGATCAGTACTGCCGCCCACTGTAGTGGCTGATGCCCCCAGCCCACTCTACACAGCGTAATGATTTGATGGACGAGAGTACCGGTATTTAAATTAAGCCGAAGCCTCAGTGAGCTTTTCATTCAGCAATTTGCTACGAAGCCCTCACTTTTCGTTTTTGTCGGTGCGATGCCCCTCAAACTTGCCTTAACACCACGCTTAAGCTACTTCATCTTGCTGGCGGCCCTCGCTCTGCTGGTATGCATCCACAGTGGATCTAAGGTGGCTACGGCATCCAGCGTAATCGACGCCAGAAATGATGCTTTGGATCGCGAGGTGGGCGGTCAGATCCACCGATACTTGCGTGAGAGCAAGTGGACAGCTGAACAGGAAGACGGCAGCCCCGAGGCGAGGGCGATTGGAGTTAAGCTGTCAGCTGCTACGGTGCTTCAAAAGCTGATTAATTCGCAGCCAACGAAAAAACTTTCAACAAGAGCCATGGAAATTCTTACATCCAACAATCAAAGAGCTACCGACAAACTGTTTGCGAGTCTCGGGGTCTGGGAGGTGGAATCGAAGCTGTTTGCGTCTACTCCGTATCAGAAGTGGGCTGCATCCGTGATGAAATCCTACAAGAAGAACCCTGAAAAAGGCCAAGCAGCGATATTCTCTACACTTGTACGTCACCACGGCGATGACATTCTGGCCAAACTGGTATCAGAAGCACAGCCAACCGCAGCGGCGATAAGGACAGCCAAGAAAATTGAATCGATGCAGATAGCCAATTGGGTCACAAACAGAAAAACGGAGGAGGACATCTACAAGCTTTTAAAGCTGGACGCGGACAAGGAGGGTCTTCTGAGAAATCCGTTGTTGAATACGTGGGTTTCGTTTGTCAAAAAGCTTGATAACGAGGATCCGTACAATTTGTTGCTGCTCAAGTTGACAAAAACCAATGATGAAGAAGCACTAGCTCACATGCTAATTGCAGCAAAGGGCGATAGCCTTACAAGTAGTGTGGTTCGTAATCTGGAGAATGCACTGCTTACAGCCTGGCTGAGGGATGGTAAAACGACAGGTGACGTCGCCAAGCTTCTCCGACTAAACGCAGACAAGGGAGAAAGTTTTTTGCGGAGCGCGGCTCTGCCCACGTGGTTGTCGTACATTCGACAACGCAACAAAGATCCCAACAAAGTTTTATTCTTGGAGCTGCAGAATCGATTTAGCGACGCAGAGTTAGCCAGAGTGTTAGTCGCGGCGTCGAGGGACAAAAACGTGAAGATCAATGTTACTGCTCTACAAAAGTTACAGCTCAGTAAATGGCATGGAAGGGGGGACACGGCAGATGACATTTTCAGACATCTTGGACTAAGCAAGGAGGGTGAAGAACTCCTAGAGAGCTCAGTGTTTAATACTTGGGTGTCCTACGTGAAGTTAGTTGACTATACAAATACTGATGCCTTGGTGTTCTCAGTGATGAAGAAGCACTACAGCGACGAGATCCTCGCAAAAATGATTGCTCAAGCAAAAACAAGTGTATTAACGAGAGCCCTGGCTTCAAAATTAGCGGCGGAAATGTGGCGGAGCCCAGGGAAATCTGCGGATGATATTTTTAAGTTCTTTCAACTTGACAAAACAGGTGATGACCTGTTCGAGGCCCCGATGTTTGACGCTTGGATCTTGTATGTTGAAAGACTCAACAAGTACGAGAAACATCCAGATAAATTCGCTCTTTTTACGGAGCTCGAAAAACGCTTCGATTACGTGGACCTCGCACGAATGCTTAGCCATGCTAAGATCCAAGCCGAGATGAAAGGACATTCTGTAGAGCGTCTTTTCAGTTTGCGGAACCAGCAGTTCGATCAGTGGATGAACCAAAAGAGGTTGGATCCAGGAAGAGTCGCTGCACTGGTAGCCGAGCAACCGCGTGACATAAGAAACAACGGCGTCGTCCTCGGCTTCTATGACTTCTACAAGGCTAATGGTGGATCGCCGTTGTACTAATAGGGCGCCGAGGAGTTTATGGCTTAGTAGAGGTAGAACACTTCTAACAATGTTACACCTACTCCTCGAATTAGGAGCTTTAACTGTTTATCCTGGCAGTGTATTCGCACACGGATCATAAACACCAGATACAGCTCTATTAATACCTTTATCATGGGTCGGGGTTATTAATAAAGCCCGCGTGCTTCGCACATGGAGCGTAAACACAGGTAGCGTCCTATAATACCACGTGTATAAATCCTTGAGCACCCTGTAAACTAAGCTCAAAACCTCAGAGTGCGAACCCTGGCCCCTCTACCTCCCGCGGGGCTTCGGCGGCGTTGCTGCTATGGTTTTCTCTTGCAAACAAAGTCGCGCCTTCGGCCTGGATTTGTTTAAGGTTTGCTAAAGCTACATGTAGACTTACAAGGCTAAGAAAATGAACTAAGGAAATCATATCAACGAGCACACAGTAAATCTATTTTTGAAGCTGAAAAGAATTTATACTTTTTTAACGCTTGTCACTTTTTTTAAAGAGAATACCTTAATAAAAAGTATTCTCTGAGATTTATTTCAGAGTTTTACAACAATATGATTTACCTCTCTAATATGACGGTTTCTGGTTTTGATCGATTGCTCGAGAACTTCCAAAACCTGTATAAAACGGTTTTATCACAAAGTTTTGATGACCCCTTCTTTAATCACACTTTTATCACGGTGATGCGTTTTTATACCGGTTTTATCAAAACCGTTCTGCCAAAACCCTACATTAAAATTTATTTCGTTCCGAATAGAGTGAGGTTGATGTATCTAACATATTGATTCATTATTAACGGACGATCTTTACTAATTTAAATGGGACAAAAAACTGATAAATTTGTCTATTTTTTAAGATACCACCACGATGGCGCGCTGCCAGCGACCCCTTCCCTGCAACTCACGGCTTTCTCTCGCCTGATTCAAACGAGAGAGGGGCCCATGCGCGGCGCCAGCGTTCTTCTCGCGCTATGCGCGACGTCGCAAACGCGACACAATCTCGAAAAGTGTGTTAAACGGCTTCGTAAACGGCTGCATGAAGAGAGGAGGCGTGTAGAGTGGGAACGGTTGCTGCTCATGCGGTATTACGTGACCCTCGACTGTCTAAAACACCCCGAATAGTCGAATTGGATGGATTTTTGGCGTCGGGGCACCGAGTAGAATATGCTCAACAAAACTAGCCTATCAAGGTAGTAACTTACGACGATGTTTGTATGTGCCAGAGCAATGATTTGTTTTAACCTGTTATTTTTTTTTATTTATTTATGTGTGCCAGGGGCGCGTTTCAGCAGCTCTTGGAGCGATTCTCCCAATTCTACATCATTCCAGTATACAATCCAGCAGGCGGTCGGCCACGGCGGCTCCAGCACCACCACCAGGTGTCGAGCGTCGTTGTTCTTGTGCTCACCCTCAACGGTAGCACTGCGCGAGTAAGGGCTTCTCTTGTCGATCATAGTAACATTGACGGATAAACCAGGGTCTTCTCGTGTTCTCCGAACCCCGGCAACTCACCGCCCTCGTGTTGATCAGCAGGACGCGCCTCTGCCTTCTCTTCTCGGAGTTTGCTGCCAGGACAGGAATCTTTATCACCACATCTACCGAATTCCTCGATGAGTTGGCCCCCCGTGGTACATCAGCAAAGGGGGCCAACTCATCGATGAAGACCCTTCAGACACACATGCATATCATTGGTTAAAACTGCACGGATCTTCTGACCAGTGTCGGCTGCAAGTCTGTGATTGGACGTTAATCGGGTGGGGGGGGCCAACTCATTGAGGAAGTCTCTTCAAATGTTGCCCATCATTTAGTATAGGAAATCCGGGTGGGGGGGCAACTCTTCGGTGAAATTTGAGGGGGCCAACTCATCAAAGAATTCGGTAGTGATCTCGCTCGGCCTGAAGACCAAATAGTACGGAAAAATAATGTATCAGTATAAAAGAAACGCACAGCAATACGCACTCACCGGCCTGTAGTGAAGCCTCGTCACAGCTGCTTCATAAGGTTAGCACATATGATGGATGATCCAGATCTACGATGGTACGTACCGCAACCATGCAACGCCGACGTCTCGACGAGCCTTATGCGGCAGGCAGCAAATTCGTAAATGAAACGATCCTTAGTGGGCGCGAATTTTCGCGCCTTTGAAGCTGTCGAAGATCTCATCTTCAATTTCAAAATTTTTGCTAGTTAGGGGAGTCGCTTAATCATATACAATACGCAAGTCACTTATTTATCAGCTGCTAAATTAGGGTGCGTGATTAAAGAGGATAAAAGGTGATTAAACGCGAAGTTTGATGAGACGACTTTTTGGTCTCATCAAAAATTTCCATTTTATCACTAAGTTTTAATCACCTTTTAATCCACCCTAACCCCAATGATTAAACTTTTTATACAGGTTTTGTAAGGCCCCCAATAGCGCACCAACTCATAGCCCCAGTCCGGGCGCACACGGACATATTTTAAGTCTGCTTTAACATCAATCATGGTAGAGTAATATCTGCTCAAACACTTTCCAATCTATAGGCCGTTAGGTTTTTGTCGCAGTTCAATCAATATTTAGCGATATTAAACCATATGTTAAGGGCAGGTAGACCATACAATTATAAGCCCAGTGCTACAGCCCATGTTTTTCATTAGGATTAGGGAACAGTAATCATAGATTTTGCCCATGATTACTATAATTTCTCCATGATTCCCCCGAAGTATATTACGGAGTGGGGTATTTTATTTTGAACATGTATTCCCCATGTTGGGTCACGGCCAGAACATGTTCGCACCACTACCCGATAATTGAAGACTGAACGCGATTTTCGCCTGTCGGACCCTCATACTGCATGAGCAATACTACCACGTGTCATAAATGATGTCCATGTATTTGCCATTAATAACTATGGTAAAACATATTTCCAGGACGATATATAATTTGAGGAGTGAGAGAATAGCTGGGGTGTCGGTCAGCTCTCCCCTCTTATCTTGCATGATCCAGAACTACTTAGTATAATATAGTGAAACGCGCAATGTGTATGCATCCATCGTGTTAGTGGTGCATCTTAGTCCTGCTCACCTTTACTCGCATCGCTAAAGTCCACCACGGTCCGAAGAACTTGTTGTCAGTCTTATCATCACCAACGTCTCGGGTTGACCCCCGCAATATCATCGGTGTTCTGAGCATTTGGTACGCCATCAAGCACAGCCTCGGTCATCATCACTCCCAGAAGATACTTGCAGCTCAGCGTCATCGAGCAGATTGTCCGCGTCGCTACTGCTACTTGACAATACTTCCATGTACAGGGCTCTTAACATGCTGGCGGTATAGAACCATGATGCTGTAACATCAATACATGGGAGAAACATGGAGCAAACATGGAAGACCTATTTAGTCTGACTATCTATCATCGCCACGAAGGTCATGGATCAAACATACCTGAACGGAAACTCCAGCGAGTACCAAGTGACAGTAATGCAGTGGTTACGAAGTGACATTAGTATACAAGGAGTCAGCTAAAGAGTTAGTTGTCGAACATGCATCGCATGGTAACATCGTATTAGATGTGTCATACCGTTTCGTAGAGAACTCTGGTCGTGCTTCGCAACTGCTTCACGGTGATGTATTGCGCGTGTGAGCGATTCTGGGCGAGCTGCAGGCATTTCATCAGCAAAAGCTGCATCCATATCCAATCAACAAGCATATTTGCACCTCTTCGAGGTTTCTCTACTTCGGAGCCTTTAAAGCGAACACATAGACGATTAGGGGCCAGGAATCAGGCTCTAGGGCGGATGAGACGCCTCTACAGCTCAACACAACATGATTCAGCAGCAGGAAGAGTTAGTTTGCGTCCTGTACGCGTCAATGAAGATGATGGAGCATAATAGATTATGCGTACCTGCGGGCAGACGTGGGGGGGGAGCAGAGGGGCCGCTGTCGGCTGGCGGGGGTCTCGGGGTCTTGCCAGGACGCGCAGGGCAGCAGTGGCGAGCGGTGTGCCTTCTCGTGACGCGTGTCAGACAAATGACTGGCTTTCCCGCCTGTATTTAAAACGAAAAAGTATTTTAAATTACAAACATGGTCAGCCATGGGCCAAATCATATATAAATCATAGTGTAGAAATCTTGGGCTGTAGATTTGCCGCAGTTATAAACAGTTGGACACGTTCTTGTACGCAAAGATGCGCTATTAATAGAAGCGCTACGAATTCAAAGAGTCGGAAGATAGGTTTAAATTCAAAAAAAACTAGACCATAAGTGAAAACCAACGGTTCTTATTGACCAATCAGCGATTAAGTAAGAAATAAACCAATAATTACGAATAAAATAGCTGAAATTAAGATTGTAAGATAAAAATTAACCATACAGCTGTCCGTACCCGAGCGTCACCGCATCGGCAGCGATTACCATCGACATAGGCATTCGCCCATTGACTGCAACATTTCTTGAAACGCGCAGGAGCTCGTAGTCATTGCCACCACCGCTAATCAGCATAGATTTCATGATCTTTTGCAAAGTGACAAAGCACTTGTCAAGCAGGTGCCACCTAAGCTCGTCTGTGGTGTAGCGGGATCAGCAAAATCTGCGAGATTGCTGGATCCAGCTTACCAACAGCGCCCAGACACCGACTAACGGAGGGGGTCCCCCGATGATCCGTGATCTACTGAACTTTCTTCACCTTGTGTACCCGTCGGTAGGGTGGAATCTTGCTCTCTCAGTAACTTCCGAAGAGTTCAAGTGGTGAAGCTTGAGTGTCTTGACGAGACGTGGGGATGGGGTGGAGCAGTAGTGGTAAGAACTTAACTCTGCGTCCGTAGTTGTTTCTGGATCCCAAGCGAATATTCGAGCTTGGTGAGTTCAGGACCTAGATCTGGGATCTGGCCGTAGGGTTGGCTTGCGGGTGTGTTCCTTTGCGTTTTCCTTTGGGTCGTACTTGCCGCCCCCTGTGGCGGGATCTTGAGAGTTGAGAGCCGCTTAGGTATACCCAGCCAAGTAGTAAATCCGGTTAGCTCTTCGGATCTGCATGAGTTCACTAAGTTGTATGATCTGGCCAATGTATTATCCAGTTATCGCTACCAACACTAGATTCGCAATTCCCAACCTTCACTGAGCTCGTACGGTCAATGTAGCTCCGCTTCTCGAGAGCAGGAAGGAACTTGCGTGATACTGTGCAAATTGAGGTCTTATTGGTCGATTTAGTTCCTAGGGGCGAAGTATACACAAAACTTGTCCGGGCCAATGCTCATCTCAGCTACAATTGTCCTGTGAGGCCAAATCCAATCCCCGTCGAAACGCCATACGTAGTTGTTCTCCACTTGATGATCCTGTTACGATTCCGTGCCCACTTGTTCTGTAACGGGGTTACATGGTGTGGAACACACAGGGGTACGAAGTACCCGGAGAGTTAACAAACTCTCAGTACATAAGTTGGAGAGTTAACAAGGTCTCTCAGTACGTTGGCTGAAAGCCACACGTTATGCATTTGATTAGGTCTAACTATGCTAGAGAGTTAAAGAGATACATTTACCCCTAGGCGGCTTGGCCGCAATAATAGTAAATAAAACGCTTCTAGTTTTGAAGCATAAAAGTTAAGGTATTAACTTTGAGCCCTGGTCTTGGGCTGTAAGTTCCTTTGGATAAGGAACTTAGTATTAGTGACTCTTTGAGTCGAACGTCTTCCTCTGACGCTAAAGCTACGGCAGCCCCGCTGCACTTGGTAGCACTTGTAGTCAATCCCGCTCCTGAGTCGGTTGACTATATCCTCTGCGAGGATGGAACACCCCGTGTTCGCGAATTTGCCCCCGGCGCAGCAGGACGCGCTTACTAAGCTTATGTCCTTGCTTGGCCCGGAGGGCGTGGCTCATCTGGCATCGCAAGGTCCAGAGGCGGTCACGGCCAGGCTGGAATCGTTCTCCCGCTACGAGAACGCGCTCTTGGAGCATGTCCAAGAGAAGATGAGCGCCGCAACGGCGGCGGCGTCGATGACGCGTGAAGAGTCTATGAGACTGAAACCGCTCATGGTGAGCGTAAAAACCTTCGAGGGGAAGGATGGAGAGAATCTCCTTCTCTGGACCCGTGAGGTAGAGATGGCCATGGGATCGGCCCTGCTCCAGTCTGAGCATCAGCGCGTGGCGCTGGCTATCTCCAGGCTTGGAGGTCGCGCTCGCGAATGGGCACTAACGTGCGGCACGTCTATTGACGCTGCATTTCCCACTTGGGGTCAGCTGAAGCAACAGCTTTCGCGCGTGTTTGTGCCGCCTAATCAGGCGTACCGCATCCGGTCAAAGTTCCTTGCTACCCGCCGGGGTAAGAAGGATTTATTGGACTATGTCCAATAGTTGAGAACTCTTATCGCCGGAATGGCGTCGGACCCTCTTCCGGAACTGGTCAGCGTGATCGTGTTCATGGAGGGACTTCGTGTGAGCGCAGCTCGAACGGAAGTGCTCCGTGTACACCCTAACTCTTTTGAAGAGGCGGTGGATGTGGCATTGAATGCCGAGCACAACTTCAGGTCGGCGCGACCTGGTTGGAGCGCTGGTAGCGCAAGCTCTTCGAGCGGTACATAGCCGATGGACCTCAGCTATGCTGAAGATGAAGAAGCGGGGCTTCTTGCTGCGGAGCAGCGCGCCGGCATCCGCCGATGCTTTGTGTGCAATAGCACTAAGCACTTGAGGGCCTATTGCCCTCTGCGCAAGAAGCGCGAGGCTCCGGCGAGCCAACCCTCCGGGTCAACGCCGGGAAACGGCAACTCCCAGTAGGCGCGGGGCGGCCTACTGGGGAAGAACTGAGTTCTGTTGTGCCTCGAAGAGGTAGAGGACAACGGGGCTCAGCCCCGAAGAGAGTAGAGCTCTCTTACGAGAAGAGTGTGTGCAAGCCGGGCTTGCTGGTCGTTCAAGCGAGCGTGAAGGGCTTTGCAAAGCCATGGAGAGTCTTGATTGACTCGGGAGCCTCGGGCAACTACGCCCGTCGCTCCACCCTGGAAGGGAGTCAGCTGTATGCTGAGGCACTGGAAGTGCCAACAAGAGATACGATCTCTGTCCGTCTCGCGACGGGGACACTGGTAACTGTGTCGAAGGTCTCTGTCGACCTTGGAGTGAAGTTTGAGAACTTCGATAGCGTGGAACGCTGTTTGGTCTTAGACCTGGATGCGAGGTATGACCTCACCCTTGGCATGGCATGGCTGGAACGTCATGAGCCATGGATCGACTGGAAGTCGAAAACGCTGGGTGCGTCGCACCCTGCTCCTAGTGGAGCTTTGGTGAGTCATGAACCCACCTCTGCTAGGAAGCAGAAGCGCTTTTGGCGCGAGCACGAGGCCGAGGCGGCCGTAGTGCTGGAAACTGGTATGTCCGAAATTGTTAGCAACGAGGTTGCTGTTTGCCCTGAGGGCGTACGTGGTGCGGCACGTTATCCGCTGAGCGGTGCAGGTCAGGTCAATGACCAACTGCTGGGTCCTGGTGAGGACGAGCGCGGAGTAACGCGTAATCCACTGAGTGGTATGAATCTAGTCGATGACCTACCGCTGCGTGACCCGAGGGTCGCGGTCGACTGCGAGTCGAGGCATCATGGGCGTGGCCCAGGAGATGCAGGTGAAGTGACACCTAGTTCACTGTGTGAAGGTCAAGAACCTCTTGGCTTTCAGCCGAGTGTCTTGCGAGACACTGTATCCTCTTCGAGGAGTGATGGTTGCTGCTGCACCCGGTGGTGGTGACGGAGATGTCGCCACACCGCCCTCATCCGGCCGGGCTCGGTCGCGGAGGGAGAGGAGAACTTGAGCAGCCGGCTCATAGGAATGAGCGGTGCTCGCAGCATGAGCAAGAGGTGGTGACGCCTCGAGGTGATGGGGACGGGGACGGGGTCCCAGTGTCCGTCGACGTGCTTTCGACTTAGCGAAGTCTAAGCGCAAACGTCTCTCAAGACGAATATCAGTTTCAGAGAAACTTGCTCGAAGAGCATTGTAGGAGGGGAGCCGTCGAGCTCCCTCCACCCAGCTTCGGAATTGTGCTTCATAAGCACGCTGGGATTCCCCAGGGTTGAGAACAACCAGAATGGTTCGCATGGAGGGAACCGGTTGGCGGTTGAGCTGCATATGCAGGCGCGCCTGATACTCCTGAGGAGTTGTGACTTGTGGAGTCAGATATCGCTCTCGGAGCCGGTGCCGTTGCACTTGCTCATCAGCAGTCGAGGCCGCAGGCCCACACGTGTACGTGTTCAGCGGCTGCTGCGCCGCGAGGCGGGCCGCTTCGGCAGGGTTCCGCGGCTGGAAGCCGTAGTCACGGCGTGACGTTAGAACAAGTGGTCGGACCACAGGTCGGAACGACTGCGAGCGCTGCTCATTGGACAACTGACGGCCTTGGGCCTCGTCCAGGTCATTCGTAATGACGTTGTGATCGTATCGATCTTCCTCGTCATACCGCGACGATAGCGGTGGCGCATCGCGCAGCGAGCGAAACGGATTCGAACGTTCAGAGAACGGATGCGGTGTCCGCAGGTCTCTTCTTGTTTGAGATTGCGCCGTTGAGCGGCTAGACCTCACAGAGGAAGCTGGGGAAGACGCGGCACCAGTGTGCGACCTCGGAGAGGTTGGGTTGGAGTGATCCTCACTACCCATGGGCTCGTCGTAATCGACTTCGCCCTCTTCGAGTTCCGAGAACAGAACATCGTTCCCTCTGGGCGGCGCTCGCGGCTCTGACGAGCTTTGAGCTTTGCTCTCTTCTTGTTGACGGCTCATGGAGCGTTGACCGTGGCGACGGTGATACACTTGGTGGTACTGTGCCACCGAAAGAGACGAAGATGCTCTTGGAGCAGTTGCGGAGCGCAGTTGGGGGTCTGGGACCGACGAGGCAGGGGCGGCGCGACGCGCTGGAGACGTTAAGCCGTGGGCCGGAGTGGAATTGCCAGGCATCAAGGATGCGAACGCGTTTGTGAGCTCGTGGAGCTGCAGAACGCAGAGGTGAGGTCTAGTGACCTCCGTCGTCTTGACAAGACGTGACCTCGCTGAGGAAAGTTCGAGAACGGTATGTTCTCATCTTAGTGAGGGAGAGTGTAACGGGGTTACATGGTGTGGAATACACAGGGGTACGAAGTACCCGGAGAGTTAACAAACTCTCAGTACATAAGTTGGAGAGTTAACAAGGTCTCTCAGTACGTTGGCTGAAAGCCACACGTTATGCATTTGATTAGGTTTAAATATGCTAGATAGTTAAAGAGATACATTTACCCCTAGGCGGCTTGGCCGCAATAATAGTAAATAAAACACTTCTGGTTTTGAAGCATAAAAGCTAAGGTATTAACTTTGAGCCCTGGTCTTGGGCTGTAAGTTCCTTTGGATAAGGAACTTAGTATTAGTGACTCTTTGAGTCGAACGTCTTCCTCTGACGCTAAAGCTACGGCAGCCCCGCTGCATGTTCTCTAGCTCGTGATCTTGCTAATTTCATAGTGAGACCTCATGCTTGGCGGGCGGAGTAGACGCTGAGCTTCCTATGGCCAATATTCACCCCTGTTAGGAAGATCGTCCGAGGCCAAATTCAATCCCCGGGACGACTACAGGTCACTTGCTCTCCACAAAGCAAATTGAGATCTGGTTCATAGCTAAATCTGTACCTGCCTGGATTTCTACGTTCTATGTCTTTTACCTGCTAAATCCCCTATCAGGCTCGGCTGCATGCCCTTTTTATCCTTGGTCCATCACACCAGCTGTATCAGCATCAGATCCACCGGATCTATGGCGTAATCATAATGAGGTCGCCATATTTTGGGTACACTTGTCCCGGATCCAAGTTCCTGTGATTCACCTTACTGCAGGTGTACACTCATCGTGGATCTGAGCCTTCCAATCTTTCATCATCATCTTACGATTGGCTGCGGTCTCCATCACTCCACCAAAGTTCGAGATCCGTTGCATCCACCATCTTCATTTCCTGGATCCAGGTCGCTCGGTGTGGGATCCTCAATCCCGAGGATCCAGAGTTGGGGAAGTAGGATCTGGGACATAAAGCGGCGGATCTTTCCATCTTTTTTGCTGCTAATATCAGATCCGCCAGATGGCGTCCACAGCCCTTCCTTCATAGGATCTCCACTCGATCCACCCACACATGGTATATCCCATATCCCCTAGGTGTTATCGAATGAGGGTGGATCCGAGTCTCCACTTGATGGATCTTGCCTTCCCGTCCGTTACCCATGCCAGATCCATCGTCGATCCATATAGGATATCGCTTTACCTCGGCCCAATTCACTTCGAGCAGCATGGATCCATGCTGGGCAATCCATATCCCCCCTAACCACCGGGTGTTGTCACTAATCTGTGATAATGACTCCTTGTCAAATCTCGTCTCTCATTTCTGAGAAAGCACTTCACCACACATCAAATGCCTCTTTTACTGCCACAATGAGGCCGTAGAGTCGTAGGCGGCCTTGCGATATTGTAGAGCTTGAATAGACGAAAGGTATCTCAAATCCAATACGCTCAGATCTGGTGATCGCGCTGGCTGGCAACGCATCTTATCTTCCAGTCATCAATAGTCCCTGCTTTCTCTAGCTTGGCATCATTTTCGAGAACATGGGGTCCCGCATTATCTTGTTGGACAATAATAATAGAGCCCCTGCGAACTAATAAAAACTTTTAAAGTTTGAAAATATTTTTATAAAAATCAGTCTGGCATCTTGGCTAGGATAGCAGGAAAAAACTTTGTCGACTAGAAATTCCCGGTAAATGGACCGAGTCATTGACATAGTCTTAGTAATAAGTGTACGTTTAGGTCGATAGCAGAGCTACGAAGGGCTTCAACCTTTTTTTACTATAGACCAAATTTCGATTTTACCATCGAAGTACTGCTTTTTGCGAAAATCGTATCGGGGCTGCGCAACTGCAGCCAAAATCATGGTTTTACCGATGTACCTTTTGTTCGGACATGATCGATAGGGAAGTTGCTCATTTGCAGTCATGTAATCCTTCGTGGCACCCTTATAAAAAGGCTAAACCACTTTCATCGACATGCACGGTGTCATACATGTGATGCATTCTATACATCCTGGCACCTTAATATGTCAAAACACAATAGTTTTTTATTTAAGAAAACAGTAAAAATAAAAAAAAGGTTTAATGTTACTATACCTAGCGGCAAGTCAACGTGACTTAACACCCATTGAAGGCGCTTAGTCTTGTGGTTATCCGTAAGTGTAGGCTTTACACGAGAGGAAGTGCGGCGTAGTGTTCCGTCGGCAAGGTGGCGCTGGAGTGTACTTCTTGGTATTCCGGCTGCAGCGGCGAGCGAGCGCTGAGTTTGACGTTGGCACCGAGGTACAGCATGTACCAGCTGCACAACCTCGTCCAACGTCAGATATCTTCCACGTTTTCGGCTGCACCCGCGATGGGGCGGAAATTGCGTCCACTTCGCCACGGATGTACCACACTTTCTTGATGTTGCGGGAGAGGTTAAACTCTCTCATAGCAGCACAGATAGCTCCACGGAGAAGCTTACTGCGGACACTCCGCTCCTCTAGGAATATCACAATGCGAAGACGTGAAGTAGGTGCGATATCCTGCTTCCCGGGTGGTTTTGACATCTCGATTATTGTATTTCGAAAAGTGACTGAGTGCGTATAAGCCTCCGCCAACCATGAAATTAGTGGTCTGTACCTAGCCATATTATTTTAATAATATAAGCCAATGGAATGCTCGTATTCGTTTAGGTGCGATTTATAAAAAAAGAAAACAATCGTCATATTGAGTGGGCCAGAGAAGTATCGGCTACGTGAATCCGATTAATATTTACGGGGCTCTTCAGAAAATACAATTGAAGCGATTGAGCAGTCTGCGTCTAATAAAGCCTTGACAAAGCAATTTACCTTGTGAATGTTGCCTGTGTCGTGCAACCTTGGCCTGAGTGCAATATTCTAGTGCGAATATTGCTTACGACTGATAATACTCCATCCATAACCGAAAGAGCGTCAATAATTGACAAAATTACTTAAAAGGGGAGTCAGAATTGGCTTTTTGCTGACATTTCCTGGCCAAAATGACTACTAGTACCATATTTGGCTGCCGTAGCTCGATTTATCAGCCAGTCTACAGTAGCTACACCGTTCACTCTAAGGGGCTGGTCGCGCTGGCTGGTGCTGGTTCTCGCTAGGGGTAGGTATCAGAACAAGACTGTGACGGGGTCACACAGCACCTTGCACAGAGGAAGTGCTTAAGGGTATTAACTACCCGAGTGAACGTAAGTCCACGTGTTCCCGGCCTCAGTGGGAACGGTTTGCTACTTAGAGGAGTAGATTTAAGACTGATGTATTTATAAGTAAGATAAGCTTGGGTCTCATACAAACTAGAGGTTACCTATAGTGGAGCTAAGTAGTCATGCACTGACTGGCTCCGAGAGCACCTGGTACCGTGTACCAGGTGTCCACAAGAGTGACGGGTCACTCTTTATGTAACATGGGGCACACTGGATTGTACCCCGTTACATCCTCCCGCACTTAACTGAGAATCACCTGATTCTCCAATCACAACTGATTCTCCAATCAGAAGTGAGAGAATTAAAACACCAAAAGGTGAATTCTCACACTGAGCAGCCACGAGACTGGCGCGGCTCTCAGTCACACCCACAGTGACTTGTGCTGCCAAAGCTCACTGGGATTTGCATCCCTATGCTCACAACTGTGTTGGCCGCAAAGCCTACACTCAGAGCTGCATTAGCTCCTGCGCTAGCGCGCGCACAGTGCTTTGGCACAGGGTGCAATAGCATCCGAACGTGTGACATTCGCCCACAGTTCGCACCAGAGGACACGACAGTCCTCGCAAACGCGTCCGGAGCATGGTGTCTCTCGCGAGGGACGACACCGAGAAGGGCAACACCTTCCCCAGCACTAGAGGGAGCTCTCAGCTCACCTCGGGCTCTATAGCTTTGGCTCCAGCAAGGATCCATCCTTGCGGGCAGAGCTTCTGCCACGCTCTCTTCGCGTCTTGGTCACCATACCAACGGCGCGAAGGTGTCCTTCATCGACACCGTGTACCGTGACGGTACACAACCGTGGTGTAGGTGTCTCCCATCGACACCATGTACCGTACGGTACTAACCTTTGGTGCGGTACGCCCACCACAAGGTTGCCATGTTTGGCGGCAACAGCTTCTGCTGTGCTGTCGCCTGAACAGATTCATGGCCAGTGCTCGCATCATGCACGACGCATGTGCAAGCACAGTGTATAGGTCCATGGACCGTACACGAGGGCAGGCTGTGTACAATACGTACCACAGCTACCCATAAGTGCTCCGTGCACTTCATGTGTGTCATGCACGACGAGTTCATTACGTGGAACTCCTGGCAGGTTGCTCGACAGCAGCCAGTGCCGATGCACGGTACGTGCGTTGACTTACAGCGTCCAGAGCGCATCGGGTCGTGGTATGGTGCATATTCTTTGCACCTATACCAGTGTCTGTCACAGACACCATGTACCTTGATGGTACTCGACCGTGGTGGGGCATATCTCACCACCATGCCACTGCGGCGTTGGTGTCTGGCATTGACACCGAGTACTCACGGGTACCAACCCATGGTGAGGCAAGCTGCCGTCGCCACGGTGTCATGCTCGGCGCGGCACCAGTTACGACTGCGTGCCTTGCCTCGACCACCACCTGGTCAGTTGTGTGTGCACTCGTGCACCACACTTGGGTTATGGCTCCACGGCCCATTATACACGGCGCGTTGCGTACATCACGTACCGCAACCGCTTTGTCGGCGGGTGAGACGTTCCGTTCACCCTACTCGACAGGTCGTTCATGACCAAGGGACTTACACTAGGCCCGCGCTTCGCCTCGTGTGTGGTTGCTTGCAACCCCAACACTGCTGATTCGCTCAGCGATTCCGAGGCACCTTGCGCCCGTGGCTTTCTTCGCCACTATGTCTTGTTCGGCTAGAGCTACCGCAGCTCTAGCCCGGCTGTTCGCCTCCAGCCTGCAGTCGATGTACATCGACGCCTGGTTCCGTAAGGAACTTGGTCTTACCTCAAGACCAGGGAGGAAAGGTATTTCCGAACCTCTCCCCCACTTACACTCGAGACTATTGAGTCTCTCGTGGCTTGTGATAGCCACTGGCAGCACGACGGCTACCTGCCTCTTGGAAAGTCAGGGAGGAAAGGTATTTCCGAGCCTCTCCCCCACTTAACCTCGAGACTACTGAGTCTCTCGTGGCTTCTAATAGCCACTGGCAGGCGCAACGGCTCTCCGCCATGTGCACTGCGTCGGTATGGCCGACCGCGTCGGCCGTGTCGACTGAAGGCATTCAGCCTTCGCGTCAGCAGTTTGAGTCTGCGCGACTTGACGTCGAGCGAGTTGCTCATGTCTGGCGAGGCCAAGACAACCTCGCGCCTCGAGCCAATGGCTCTGTGTGCGGCGCTATGTTACTCGCCGTGGGTGTGGAACTCTGTTACCCACACCGGAAGCGCATACAGCGACTTCCTTATCAGTTATGGTCTGAGTGACCTTGCGTGGAACTTTGTTACCCACGCTCGGAGCACCGAATGTCGGTCTCCTTAAGCAGCTTCACTGCTTGCGGAACTTGTTACCCGCAGTGTGGACCTATGTTACCCACCTGGTGAATGCCCTTAGGCACCACCACTGTCGAAGCGCATACGGCGCGACGACCTTCGGTGTTGGGATCGGCTGGTGTGGCAGACCCGCCCACACACCGGACAGAGTTGGTGTCCACCGACCGAGTCAGAGGAGTCCGGGCCCTGGACTCCGAGTCGCTTGAAGCGACGTCGGCCTGAACAAGGTTCAGACCCGACTTGCGGCGGCTGACGTGACGTGGCACTTCGTTACCCACGTCGTGATGTCTCGTTGACGACATCAGAGGCACTCGAGACCTCGTGTGGCACTGTGTTACCCACACAGGAAGCATGGACAATGCCTTCCTCTTCAGTTATAGTCTGGGCGACTGCGTGTGGTACTGTGTTACCCACACAGGAAGCATGGTCATGCCTTCCTCTTCAGTTATAGTCTGGGCGACTGCGTGTGGTACTGTGTTATCCACACAGGAAGCGCATTCAGTGCCTTCCTCTTCAGTTAAGGTCTGGGCGACCGTGTGGTCCTAAGTTACCCACCTGGTTAGCGCTTAAAGACATAACCACTGTCGAAGCCCGTACGGCGCGACGACCTTCGGCGTTGGACGCTGCTGGTGTAGCAGGTCCACACGCCGGGCAAAAGGCCCATGCCCGTGGCATTGCCGCAGCGTAGCATGGTCTTGCTGTACGCAGAGCTGTCGGCGCGTTGACAGCTCCGTGACGCTTCTGCGTCCTGGCGGTCTGTATCAGACGCCCCAGTCATGACGGAGGTGGGAACATGACTCACCAATGCTCCGTCATAGACCTGGACTGGTAGGCCCTTCTCAGCCTTGCCACACCAAAGTCCGGGCTGTGCCTTATGTTCGGCACAGCCATGTTGTTCATGGCGAGAACTGCGAGCGACACCGCGGTGCGCGAGCTCATCGAGCCGAAACGTTCAGGTCCGTTGAGGACCATTGATACTACCGTACCAAAGGCTAGTCCATCAAGGACCAGCCCATGACCGCCACTCTGACATAGAGTGCAGTCGGATGTCGCTATGCCAAGCGACGTTCCAGCGGCGTATCAACGCCCCAGAACTCATCAAACGTTCAAGGGGTACCGTACCCCCGTACACCGAGTGTACTACCAGCAGCCCATCACTGCCCTTCACCGGTTTGAGAGAACCACGTCTCTCTGGGCTAAGTCCCGTGGTGTGCACAACCTGCACACCCATCACAAAGACTTAGCGCTTTTCAGTAGGGCATACCGCCTCTACTGGTGGCCGGGAAGTCTTCGTCCACCTGGCCGTGGCCTGCGCCACCGGACTTGGGGCCCACGGGCCGTCTTCTTCCCGAGGACTAGCGAGGGACACACACGCTGGTAGTGTCCATGTCCGCCGCATCCATAGCAGCGGACCAAGCTCTCGGCTGAGCTTAAGTCCATGGGCTCGGACTCGCTGTACGCACCGGTATCAGCGGGCTGCGTGACAGCAGGAGCAACAGCGTCATTGCTGCGATGCTCCGCCTCCCGAGGAACGCCATTCTCATCGTGGCGATGTTCCTCTTCCCGAAGAGTACCAGCCTTCTTGTGGCTGTACTCTTCTTGGAAGGCGATTCGAATCGCCTCCTCCATAGTTGTCGCTTGCACCTGGAATAGCTGGGTGCGAGCAGGACCGACCTTCAGGCCGTCCATGAAGACTGTTAGCTTAATGTCTTCAGGCAGAGGATTCCCTGCCAGAGATGCCACCAACGTGCGCATCTCTTGCGCGTACTCCTGCAGCTCACGTTTACCTTGCTTACACGCGAGAAAGCGTGAGCGCTGGCGGAACTCGTCGTTCGCCGGTAGGAACGCGGCTCGAAGCTGCTCACACAGCTGAGCCCAGGATGCAAAGCATCCAGGAGATGTCGTCTCCCTGGTGTATGCCCAGTGCTTGGCACGTCCACCAAGGTTGGACAGGGAAAACGCCACCCGAACTGGCTCGTCCGAGATGAGACCCGCCTTCATGGCGATCTCCACCTCACGGACCCAGAAGTGAAGGTTCTCTCCTTCCTTCCCCTCAAACGCGGGGACCTTCAGCCACACCGGCTTAGGCCTGGTTGCCTGGGGAGCGGCCATCGTGGCCTCCAAGCCCCCGCGGACGTGAGCGATGAGACCACGCTCGTAGGTCTCAAACGCGGTCACGCGTTCTTGTTGCTCGGCAGGCGTCGCCGCCGCCAAGCTGCGAAGGACATCTTGTCCAAAGATGCCTCCCATCTTCCGAACAGACTCGTACTGTGAGTCGTTCAAGCGAGGAAACTCGCTTCGGTCCATCTTGGCTCAAACGTTGAGCGCACAGAGGATTCAGGTAGTTCAATCTACCCGCGATGGTGTTGGATTGACTACTAGTGCTACCAAGTGTGACGGGGTCACACAGCACCTTGCACAGAGGAAGTGCTTAAGGGTATTAACTACCCGAGTGAACGTAAGTCCACGTGTTCCCGGCCTCAGTGGGAACGGTTTGCTACTTAGAGGAGTAGATTTAAGACTGATGTATTTATAAGTAAGATAAGCTTGGGTCTCATACAAACTAGAGGTTACCTATAGTGGAGCTAAGTAGTCATGCACTGACTGGCTCCGAGAGCACCTGGTACCGTGTACCAGGTGTCCACAAGAGTGACGGGTCACTCTTTATGTAACATGGGGCACACTGGATTGTACCCCGTTACAAAGACGCTGTCTGGTTTTCAGTGGTTGTCGTCCCTTGTAGAACCGTTGGCAGTGTTCACTTTAGACTTCGCGCGCTCAAGTACACCATGCCCCCTACGCGTCCGGTGAGCGGGTCCGCAGGGATCCATGACATCGTCAGCTACCCCGCGCCAGAAGCAGCCCAGATTAACGGATTGCTCGTCGGTAACAGTGACACATTAGCGGCCAGCGCCACGCTACCCGCTCAAGCGGATGCCAACCTCTCGGGCTCTTTGGGTGGCACCGCGGGGTCGAGTCCTTCTGCGGTCGACCGCGGAGGACCCGTCCCCAAGCGTAGGAAGGGGAATAAATCTAAGAAGTTGCCAGCTTCAAGTGGCAAGAAGCCTTCGGCTATACTTGACTGGACCGAGAGCATGGTGCAGGATCTGATGACGCTGCGTTCTGACACCTACGCGGACCGCTTTAGCAGCGCAAAAAACAATGCAGCCCTCAAGGTAACGTGGCTTCTTCTCGCCACGGGCATGAGTGAGCGGCGGAAGACACCGATCACAGTGTCTGCAAAATGCAAAATGCTGCCATCCACTGCCCAACTAGAACCCGGATACTCAACTCTTTTGCAAGTTCTCAAGTTGTCCCAAAGTAGTAACATTAACCTACCCCTCAGCTGGCGGCAGTCAATCACAGCGCTCTTTACACCTAAACCTAACTTAAGCACCAGACCCAGAACCAGCACCAGCCAGCGCGACCAGCCCCTAATTAACGTTAGTCGTGCTTCGAAATTAATCGTGCATTCGCGCTTTAGTGACGTCACAAATTTGGGATATTTTAGAAGGCTACACAAAAGCTGCGGTTTTGGGCAGATCTCGGCAATTACTTTATTCTAGTAAGCTTGGTTTAAATAAAAACTAGTTGCTTTTAAATAGCGGGCAGTTACATTTCCAAAATTCTGTGCATCAACCTAAACACTATAATTAGTCATGGCATGACTAATTAGAGTGATGGTGTAGATCGATTTGTACTTTTTCAAGGCCTCGATTTAATAAAACGACCTCTATTTTTTACATAGGCTAAGTGAAAAGGACAAAAGCATTGAAATGCCCAATAACAGTAAATCATGTAAAGACAGGACACCTGTGTATCGCAAAATACTTTTTGTGATTTCAGGTGGTCCAAATACACATTTGGGGTTATTTTTTTTGCACCAGCGCTCTTCGTGTCGTTGCCCGCCATGTTCTTCCTGAAGCAGCTTTCGCGCGATCTCCTGCTGCACCCGATGCACTTCGGGCCTAAGTTGCACGATATTATCCGTTTGCGACTAATCGAGGAGGTGGAGGGCACGTCGATGGGCAAATATGGCTACGTCATCACTGTCACAGAGGTGCGGGACGAGGATATCGGCAAGGGCGTGATCCAGGACAACTCGGGCTTCGTGTGCTTTAATATCCGCTACCGCGCCATTCTCTTCCGCCCGTTTAAGAACCAGGTGCTGGACGCCGTCGTGACAGTCGTGAACCAGCTTGGATTCTTCGCCGATGTGGGGCCACTGCAGGTTTTCGTGTCCCGACACGCCATGCCAACGGACCTCAACAACGGCTACGACCACGAGAGCAACGCGTGGATCTCGGACGATCGCGAAGTCGAGATCCGTAAGGGCTGTGGTGTGCGACTCAAGATCATGGGCGTCAGCGTCGACGTCACGGAGATCGTAAGTGGCGAGTATCCGGTGTGAGTGTATTAATTCATATCTGACGAGGATTTCTGGTTGCTACTTGTAGAACGCTATCGGAACCATCAAGGATGATTATTTAGGCCTCATTTCGTCCGACAACTAACCTTCCGGTCGTGATACACTCTTGCCGTCAATAGTGCTTGCCACTTTTGGATAGAAATGACTATTTCTTTTGATGACGATGCATATTTCTATCAGCCGACTAAATGGAGCTGTTCTGACAGTGAGTTCTATAGCTCCAGGAAGTGGGTGGACTTGCGGTGCTCCTTCTCCAGGATCGGCTTGACGTCCTCCAGTGTCACGTCCTCGATCTCAAAGTTGTGCGCTAGCTCTGCGTGTAGCTCGCTCTCGAACTGCTCGCGGTTGGCGCATTCCTCCTTCAGCACGTCCTTTAGCGGACATAGGAACTCAAGGTGACTGCGTTGTTCACGGTACTTAGGCTGACGTGCTGGGTTGGTGAGATACTCCATGTTCTTGGGGTTAAAGTCCCACAAGAACGATGTGTGATGCAGCCATCGACCCTTAGACAAACTCTGTGCGTTGCCACCGAATTTGCGGTCGTTGATCACATAGTCGTCTTCCCGCAGTGAGAATTTCTAAAGCATTAAACGACAAACTCAGTCGATGCATGCCAGGTATACCAGTCAATACACTGTGCATACCAAGTCTTCTTTGCAGATACGCGAGAAAAAAGGCGAGAAGAAGTTCTGCGACCAAGCCATGATCTCGCGCGGGAAAGGTTTAACCTGTGGGAAGTCCTCGTGCTTGCAGATGAACGTGGTGAAGACTGTACTGTGGTCCACAATGACGGTGCCACCTCCACTAAAGCGCTTGAGCACCGGGATACCATCTCTAAGCAGTCACCATCATTCTGTCAGTCTCTTTATGGCCTCAT
Source organism: Phytophthora infestans T30-4 (assembly GCF_000142945.1). NCBI lineage: Eukaryota > Oomycota > Peronosporomycetes > Peronosporales > Peronosporaceae > Phytophthora > Phytophthora infestans. The sequence continues at coordinate 969,867 of NW_003303726.1, forward strand.
CATTGCAACAGACGCACCGCTTAACGGCGTCTTGGTGCAACAATTGCTCCGGTTTGCCCGAGATGCCCATGACGATGGTGGGCAGAGAGTGTTGGTCATTGTAGATGAACCAGTTGCAATTCGAGTCTGCGCGGAACAGCGCCTCCTCGATCTTGAGCTGCTCCTGGATGGGCGCCCGTAGACGCAGGAAGTTGACGACCGGCTTGCGCGTCTTGGTGGCCATTTTGCTTTTGGTCCGCTCTAATCTTTCGTGATGAGCAAATTTGACCAAATTATCCGGCAATTGGTATCCGGATAATCAAAAACTAATCCTCGGGCTTGGACACGTTGACAAAATGGCGGAGCCGCTGCTACTAGCGGCTCGCGAGCTCGTGCGAGGATCTGTAGCGTCACTTCCTCCTGACTTCGAGGTTGTAGCTTCAGCTGCTTCTACGATGCATCTAGCCGTGTTATTCCGGTCCCGAACGGCGCAAAAATGCGTGCGTTTGGGCGTGTTTAAGACGGACGATGATAACAACGTAGAGGACCCAGAACTCGTCGATATACTGACCGAACCAGGCGATTCTGAAGCTTCTCGTAGCCAAGATAACAACTGGACGCTTGTATGGAGTCCAGACCTTAAATTCCTCGTCGTCAGCGGTCGAATTGCAAGCGCAGAGGGCGAATCCGAAGGCGTTATGTGGATATTCGCTCGTCCTGCATGGCTGGCTTCAACTGAAGCTTCCGATCCTTCTGATGGACCCCCACTGGTACTACGTTTAGAACCAGCCAAGTACCTTACTTCAAAGCATTGGAACCCTGCAACCAGCATCGTGAACGTGTTCTTCCCGACGCAGAACGGGAATAAAGTGTTCGTGCTGTCCGAGGACGGAGTGTGGCTCAGTGTGAGCGTGCAATTGGCCAAATTGGCGCTAAATGCCATGAACCCAGTAACTTCAGAAGATACTACAGACATTTTTACAATAAAAGTGGTGAAGAAGCTCACGGAGTGGCATGCAGGTGTCACAGCCGCGTGTTACGACCCCAAGAGTGCTACACTCGTGGTGAGTGGAGGAGTGCGAGACCCTAGCACTGATTTAGTGGAGAAACAAGCGTCGTCATTGAGTGTCTGGAAAGTTCTGGGTGACAAGGACTCCAAAGACGTCGCAGAATTACTAGACTTTACAATGGTTCTAAAGGGCAAGAAACAGCATTTGGACGACGAGAACGACGAGAGCGAGTCCGACCTTATCTCTGTCATTGCAGAGGAGAGTGATGGTCTTCTTAGCAGCGTCAAGAGCACGCTACTTGCCCCTTTAAAGATGATAGTTGGGGGTGACACCTTAGAGACCCGAGTGATGCGAGGCTCTATCTGTCACCTCGCACTCGCACCCAATGGGAACTACATGAGTATGGTGGATGACCTTGGACGTGTAGCAATCCGACAGATTGATATCTGCGCTGAGGTGCTGACGTGGCAAACGGTAGAAGACGTGGCAGTCAACTCTCCGGACAGCGCAATGAAGCGCGTTGTATGGCTGACATCCGACGTATTGGCACTTTTTCTCACCGACAACAACGTTATCTACTCGAGATTTATCGCTCAGTCGGAGGAAGGAGCTGTGTCGGGATTAACCAGTGACAGCGATAACGACAGTGTGTCTTCTTCGGGGGCTACAGGTCGCCTTATACTCACTCCTACAAGACACTACAGACCTACGATGGGTGCAGTGACTAGCGTTCTGATACTCACTCCTGGGGTTGCTAAGCAGAGCACTGTGTTTACTACGTACGAGCTTGTCATTAGTCAAGATCTTTGGGTGGCGAATCAGATCCAGAACGTAAAAAGTGAGTCATTTATTGAGCTGCTTCTGGACGCACACAAGTTCGAAGACGCTCTTGCGACGGCGCAACTATACGAGCAACACGGGGACTGTATTAACGTCGATGGTATTCACCGTCGTATATGGATGAATTACCGGGAAGAATCTGGTCGACTACACGAAGAAATGGAGCTCCAGAAGATCGTATTTCTATCCACACGACCCCGAGTTCTTAAACGTGGAGAGCGCGACGAGTTCATCGAAGCTTTGGACCATTTACGCGCTGTTTCGGACAAGAAGTGGGTGCTTGAGGAATGTTTGAAGATGGTCGCTGATGACTCAAGTGCCAGTATGAAGAAGATCCTTGATGTTGCGTGGGATGCGTGGGTTAGTGTGAATGGCGGCAATGAGAATGGCACTGAGTTGTCACAGGACAAACTGGATCTCCAACGCTATTTCTATCGCTTAGAAACAATGCGACTGGTTCTGTGTGATGTATCCTCCACGTCAGTAGCAGGTGACCAGCTCTTTGATGGAGCAACGTACGCGCTGTTCAGAGCTTCATCTGTCGTGTCGACAGCGAAGCAGTTTGCTCGAGAGGGGCGTGTCAGTGCACTCTCTATTTTACTCCAACGACATGGGTGGAATCTGCTTCCTCATTGGTTAAATATTCTGGAGCTGCTGCCACCGTCGGTGTCTCCATCGACATACGCGCTGTTACTCCCGATGATTCCTACTCAGGTAGAAGACGACGCACAGTTCTACACACTGCGCAGCTCAGGCGTAGACGGCGTGGCTCCAATACCTCTTCTCTCTGAAAATCGAGTACAGGACTTAACTGACGAAGAGCTGGTCGCGTTTGAGGCGTTCTCCAACATGCAACGTGAAGAGCGCATTGCAGCGTATGGCGAGTGGTTTTCCAGGAGGATCCTCGAGTTGGATGCACGTTTCGGTCAGCTTACATTCGCGTACGAGCTGAGCAACTTATTCGGCACGTGTCTAAGTGGATGGACGTCTCCGGAAGCCAAGAAGCCACTGGAGGAGCTCTGTCTGCATACAGAACGCTTGTATAAGTGCGTGTACCCGTTGCATTTATCAGCTTGCTGCTTGCTCCCATTGAGTGAGTGGGCTGTACTGTCAATGCAAGACCAAGCTATCATCGTCGTGGGCTCGGACGAACGGGAGATCACAGGAGACGTCACGCCGATCATCGATCGTTTAGATGCAGTCTTTGTCTCGCAGCGTAGAGACCACACATATGCTCTGGATGAACTCTTCTCTTGGCTGGCAAAGACTATGGCGTCCAAGTCTTCGCTAGGAACTCTGACGCTTGCAGCTCAGCTGATCCAACGCAGTAACCCGTCTATCAGTTTATCGAGGCGATACATTCAGAGCAACGCTCGACTTATCGAGACTGCGGTCGATGTCGTGTACTCCGTCGACGCCTCCGAGATTGTCGGTGATAAATCGCCCAACGTGGACGAAGAAGTGTACATACAGCGTCATGTCGCTCTAGTGGAGCAACTGTGGGCTATTTTCCAGTCTCTTCCTGTTCGTAAAGAGCACGATCCTCCTGAGATCGCGCAACTACAAGTAGCTGTGGACGAGATGGAAGATCTCATGGTCACGATGGATATACTCAGCAAATACGGCGTCGTGTCGTCACCTAGCAGTCTCAAGTATCGAATGCTAGCAAGCGCAGATACCAGCGTTGGACCTCGTAGTTTGCTCGAGCAAATGTGCGCGTTTGCTTTATCTGACGAATACTCTGATGACGAGGATAAAAGCGATGGAAGTCAGTGGCTAGAGGTATTACAAGATGCTATCAAGCTGAAGGAACATGCGTTCGGTGAGCGACTGAGTCAGGAGATGATTCTGGACGTCATTTTGAAGCATCTGCTAGCTCCTGGTCGCGCCTACATTGATGCTGCGCAGAACCTAGTGAGTCATTGGATCGCTTCGGACGTGGAGGCTGTGGAGCATGTTCTGGATGCCTTGTTCGGGACAATTCGAGCGGCGTTGGACTCTGTTACGGGATACTCGGAGGATGCGAGTGCGAATAAGGTCCATGAAGCGGCATTGGGCTGCATCAACATCGTTAAGCAACTGCTATTGCTGTCCGTGTGGGACGACGGAGACCGCGCAGTTACTGGAGCTAAGCAACACTACGAAGTGTTGTTGGCGGTCGAGACAGATAGAGCGCATGCCTGTGAGTTGCTGGACTTATTGACGTATGGAGCAGTGAAAATGTCGCCGTCGCAGCTTCGAGCGAGTCATTCAGAGGAAGAAGAAGAGAAGGCCCGCGCTCGACTGGATGCTGTGTGCCAAGTATTTGTGAGTAACCCGAGCAATTACAAGCCGTCAGCGCGAGCAAGAGAGTGGCTAACACAGCACCATGGGGATGCTACTGAGACGTGGAGTGGGCCTCTGGCTGCGGTGCTGCATGTGGCCAAGCTACTGCGTGTCGACTCGCACAAGCTCGAGATCTGGATGAAAGGAGCGTACGCCGCGCTGTATTGTATGGACTTTGACGTTGCGTACGACTTGACCATGCAAGTTATCGACGGGATTCCAGACGAGGTGGATGCAGTCACAACCAGCCACAGCAGTGACAAGTTTACGCTGCTGCATTTGGTGTCGTTAGTGCTGGATCTTGTGTCTTCGTCCTCGTTCGGGTCATGGAGTAAGAAGCGCAAACTCTGTGCAGCAGTATTCAGTGCTGCCAACGTCTCGTCGTTCGATCTCTTCGCGCATCACGTAACAGACTTGGTGTTGTCTTGGCTTGAGAAGATCGAAGCGATTCAAGCTTTAATGCTCGAGCTGGGCTTGTCCGACAGTGACCTGGAGCAAGGTCGTCTAGCTGGAGGTAAGGCCATAGGCAGTGCGGAAGCTGTGCTGCTGAATGAGCTTAAGATGGTGGTGGAGCTGCTGCATGAAGAAAAGAACGACCGGCAATTCCTGTTACGCTTGTTACAGCGTGGCTTGCAACTCACTCAGGTGACGCTGAACAGTGATACTGAAGTCGAAACTCCAGCGTCTGTAGCGTCCTTCCTCCAGCAAATGATTCAACTGTGTGTGGAAGAAGCTGTCGAGTTATGTACCAGTGACCATGGAGACTGGCAGCAGTATTTGGAGCTTTGTTGCAGCTACTTAACGCTGTTTAGTGACCTTTGCGCTGACGATGACAGCTTCGAAATATTTTGCACCGATACAGTCCTCTCGTCTGTACCAGACTCCAGTGAATATGCGGTCGTCGTGCGTCGCTTACACCACTTTTTCCTGCTCCAAGCAGCTCGAGCAAAGGACGACACGACGGACAACAGTGTACAAGCTCTGCTAACTCGCAGAAAGCGTCTAGAAACGTTGTCTGCTTCGTATGATGCCGCACGTCGAGCTGTTGGCTCTGGAGACGTTCAAAGTGGAGCGCTAAGTGACGTGACAGCAGAGAACGTGATAGAACCGGAGCTGTTGGTGTCAGACCAGCGCTACACAAAGCTAGCTGAACGATGTCACGAGCGGCTGATCTCGCAGAAAAAGTCCCAGGAGCTGGACCAAATGAGCGCGTTCTTCAACGCCGAGTTGGATCTGGAGCGCTTCTCTCTTGACGACAGCTACAGGAACGACAAGATCATGATGTTGGCCACGAAGAAAGAGCACTTGCTGCTCGCCAGACAGTTCGCGATTAAGTATGGTGTCGACGAGTACGAGTGTGTGTTGGCGTACATCAAACACGCACTGCTCTGTCCGTCCGAGACCAGTCGAGTGGGTCGTCGTGAGCAATTGGACGAGGCCTTCGCTATCGCTCAAGTTGATATCTTGGAGGAAGCGCTGCAGAGACCGATAGTCTTTGGGGACTTTCTACTGAAGAGAGAGACGCTAGGAGAGCCCAGTTTGTACGAGACAATCAATGGAACAGATCACGTTGGCGTGCTACTCGTGCTGCGCATGGTGTTAGAATGCTCCAAGCGACTTTACCAAGCGTCCACGGACTCTTTGTCGTCCTCTCTCTTCCCTTTGAACAAGTCTTCGATCGACCGTATCACGCTGTTGTTCATGTGCTTGAAGAAGCTCAAAGAGATCGGAGACGCGCTGAACAACGGCGTGTTAGTCGACCTCAAGCTCATCGGTGCAGCCTCTACTACCACCGAGCTATTGACAGTGTCACGGACAGATGCGGTAGCCAATAGAAAGGTGGCTGTCGAAGCAGTACGTCCCTTATTCACCGGCAAAACCATCAAGCTCGTCACCAAGATCTTACGCAAGTTACATCGCGTAACACCCAGCGCTATGGTCCTGATCTACATGAACGATTTACTCGCAGGGATCTGGAGAGAACATGGCGCTGGCAACAGTACAGGAGCGTTGTCTGCAGACTTGGCAGTGTACGCGTACGAGTCGTGTGTCCCGTGTCTCTCCGTCCTCTCGAACGAGCACTTAATGCTGTTCCATTACTTGTTCCTGGACGGATCGAGTGGCACATCCCCACCAGACTTAATAGCGCATCTGGACGTTCATGAGGAATTCTACGGACAGTCTTTGAACGGTCTACAACACTTTGGCTCGTTGTTGACAGCTCGGAAACGTGTTGAGCTTGTAGCAGAGACACTGACGCTGTTCCTGACCAAGTACAGTTCGTGGCAAAGTTCGGGGTCGCACTCGAATGTTTCGTCTGCGTCGTCTACGTCGTCATCGTCCTCGATATCGTGGGACCCCACACAGTTCAAGAGGGAGGAGCAGGAACTGCATTACTTGGAGCGTCAACTGGCCGAGAACGTCTGCTTCTTAGTATTAAGTGAAGTCGAGCAGAGTGGCTTGGTAGTCACTGGTGAGACACAGACGTTGCTGTCGAGTTTGAAAGCCTGGTTTGCGATGGACTCTCTGCAACAAGCTGCCAATGAACAAGTGCTTCACAGCACTGTACTATTGGAGCTTTGTCAACGTGTAGCTTCTGTGGAACTCGCAAGTCTCGTCATGGAGTTATGTCTAGTTTTTGGTGGTAGCAAAGCCAGCAGCGAGGTTATAATCGCGCAAGAGTACGAGACTGCAGTGGCCACTTTAGTCCAGCGATGCATGGACAACGAGACAAAGCCGACTGCGTCCTGGGTAGAGCAGTTCGTGTGGACGTGGGTGACAGGATCAAGTGCTCCCAACAGTAACCATATGTCAGAGCTTGGATGCTTCCTTGATGCCACTTGCAGCTCTCGAAATACCAGCTCAAGTGCAGTCTATGAACGTGTTGTCACACTGTTATCACAGTCGCCGTCTACGCTACTGAAGGAGATCGGACTGAGTCGACTTGCATCGATGAAAGACGCAAGTGTCGTAGCCACGGTACGTGACGCAGTGTTGTTTCAATGTGGACAGTTGATCGCGTCTCGAGAAGAGCTCCACAAGTGGACAGAAGCTGCAGTGCTCAGCCACGTACTGACAGCCGCAAGTAGTGGTAATACGGATTGGGACTTCGGCCTTCACGTCAAGGCAGTGTGGTCTGTACTGTTAACCACGTACGAGTTGGACGGACAGGAGGATGCGCTGCGTGTGTTTGAAGTTCCAAGTGTCGACATCTCCACCCACTTCGCTGCAGTGTTTGAAGAACTATTAGCGTTCATTGAGCTGTGCTGTAGTGACGACAACCCCAAGACTGTGACGTTTACAGAGACGGCAACGATGGCGTTAAGTAACCTACTCATACGTCACGATGGCGGCGTCGACGGGACTGCACAACGCAGTGCCTTAGCATGGCAACACGAGCAACAACGTGCAGTTGAAGCGCGTGTTCTTACGCAGTTCCAAGTGGGAACTGCGAGTGAGACGACAGCGTCATCCCATGACGACGCGACGTGTTGGGCAGCGCTCTTCGCACGTGGCGTCTGGGGCGCTCGCGTGTTGACTTGGTACACGACACACGCGTACGCAGAGCTCAATGACCAAGAGGAAGTCACAGAAGCAGTCATCTTAGTGCATTGGGAGGCCCACAACGTCGAGCTGGCACTTCAACTGCTTCTTACGTGTCCTTTCGATGGCCTACGAGCGAGACATATCGATCGTGCGTTGTCCGTCGTCCGTCAATGGCCACATACGTCTCGTAGCTGGTCTAGAGTCATGGAACTCGCTCTACTACGCTACGACGTCGCTGTGTTATTGCAACATGGTCTGCACTCGTCGATTACTGCGTTCGTACTGCAAGATACGAACAGAAAGCCAACACTCTGGACATCTAGCGGCGCCTACGTCGTCTGCGCGTTAGTGACGCAGCGCGAGTTCGCCGCTGCCGGACGACTTACGTGTGCATTGCGACACGCTCATCCGCTGCTTTGGGACGTGGAGAACGCGCGTCTGCTGCTGGCGAACTACCTACGATCTCTGGCTTCGTCGCCAGCGCAGAGTATACAGCGCGAAGTATACGTCCAGACTTCCCGTCGCTTTGTAGACGCATTTCTCTAAAAGAACATAAAGAGAGTTTGTGGGCTTCTTTTGACTGACAAATCTGAGTCTCTCTGAGTTTGTATCGGTTCTCTATACGTTGAGCTTAAGTAGCTCCACTACGTGAGGGTTCCGCCAGTCTTTACTGGGATCTTCCAGATGCTCTTCGAAGTCCACGACATCGTTCTGCACGTTCTGCTTCATTCCTTGCGTCACCGTCTTGGTCGCTCCATCCGCCACCTTGAGTCGGTTCTCTACCTTAGTCCAGCCGCGTTTCACGTCCTTGAGTAAGATCTGGAGTCCCGTCTTGGCCTCGCTATTGAGTTGCTGGCCGTCCAGCTATATATTGCATACAAACGTCGAGTTTAGAGCTACGAAGTGTGAGTTGTGACCGAGACTTAACGCACCACCAAGACGCAAGCTCGCGAGCTGTTCTGCTCCACTTTGTCCGCCACTTTTTCGGCGAAGTGACTGAGTCCGTTGCTGGAATCAGATGGCGAGTACCCGTTTCCGGCGTAGTAGAAGCCCACGATCTGCAGCTTTTGACTCTTTTGGCAATGCGCGTCCACCATGGCACACGCTACTTCCAGCAGCGGCGCTAGAGGAGCCTCGTGGTGGAAAAGTGGCACAGCATCCGAGATGGAGAAGCCTTGGCCTTGTTCTGTTCCCAGCAATAAGCCGCATACGGAGTTCGCCGGCCGCTTGGCTGCGTGCAGCACTAGCTTGACGTAAGTCTGCGTCGACACCGAGTAGTCCATGGATTTTAAGTTTTTGACTTGAGAAATATAAGCTTCGAGGTGGAGGCATATATTTCTGTTGTAGAGGGTTCTGACAACTTTTGTGTTCTTATAATAGATATGGCAGTGACATGAGGGGTTGTAATGACATCGCTTCAGTTTGTGTGGCTCTGGTGTGGCTCATTTCTGATTCCCGTTCTATGCCAAAGTCTGCTGCTCTGAGCGCGCCATTGCTTCATTGCTCTCGATCTACCGGCGCGAACACAACGAGCCATGGCCATGCAGAGCAAAAAAAAGCTCCGTCGCTCTCCCTCGCTCACTTCTTCATCATCAGACTCGTCGGATTCGTCGTCTTCATCGTCGTCTTCATCGTCAGACAGTGACGCGTACACCACGTCAAGTGTCCCGCGCTTCCCACCTGTCCCAGCTCCAGTGTACCCTCCGAAGGTTGAGCGTGTACTACACAGCGCTAAGAAGAAACATCGATCGGGTATTCTATCTACCTGTACGCTTAACATACCGTTCGAGCTACTAACAATCATGTTTTCTGCTAGATATCGACCCTGAGGCTTGGAATCGCGAGGGGTTTGCAGGTTCAGATGTATGTGACTTGCCTCTGGATGAGTCGAATCCAATTAAGCGTGAGCACTGCAGTGAACTGAGTGTCAAAAGGTTCATCGACGAGTACGAGCGTCCAGCGGTGCCTGTGGTGATCGATGGAGTACCTGAAGCTGACGGATGGGGTGCGTTAAAGCACTGGTCCTTAAAGAAACTCAGGAAAAAATACAAGCGCGTGCAATTAAAATGCGGCGAGGATGACCACGGCAAGTCGATTCGAATGAAGTTCAAGTACTTCATGACGTACATTAACAACCAGACGGATGATAGTCCGCTCTACATCTTCGACAGCACGTTTGATGACCATAAAGACACTAAGCCATTACTAGACGACTATAACGTACCCAAGTACTTCCCAGAAGACCTCTTCTCCTTGGTGGGGGAAGACAGACGCCCGCCCTACCGTTGGTTCCTAGTTGGACCTAAGCGTTCCGGAACCACATTGCACTTGGACCCACTAGGCACAAGTGCGTGGAACACTCTGATTGTCGGACGCAAGCGCTGGGTTCTCTTTCCTCCACATTTGCCTAAGACTGTCGTGAATGGCAAGAAATTTATCCGAGGAGATGAAGACGACGAAGCTGTCAATTACTTCATGGACCTACTGCCACGTCTGAAGCGAGCGAATTCACCCAAGACACTGCAGTGTATCGAGTTCATGCAATACCCTGGCGAGACGGTGTTTATACCTGGTGGCTGGTGGCACGCTGTGTTCAATGTGGACGACACAGTGGCAGTTACCCAAAACTTCTGCAGCTCGCAGAACTTTCCCGCCGTGTGGCGTAAAACTCGCAGCGGTCGTAAACGCATGGCCGTTAAGTGGCTGAAGAAACTCGAAACGCACAATCCAGAGCTCGCTGCGTTGGCTACCGAGCTCAACCAGAAGGACAAGTACGTCATGTACAGCAAAGAACGCAGCAGTCACTCGTCGGCTTCGTCTAGCTCGCACAAGAGGAAGAAGAAACATGGCGATCACGACGAACTAGAGTCTTCACACCAAAGTGGGAAGAAGAAAAAGAAATGTTGCTAAGCTTTTAGAAAAGTCACCAGGTTTTGAACGCATGAATAGAAATACAATTTTTGCAACATATAGACGTCAACAAGTAACACACTTACGCACATTTTGTAGCCATGTCGAGTAGCATCCGGACGTTCTGATAACTGAGTCCTACTTTCGTGACGAGACTTAGATCCGGACGCGCTTTCGGGAACCAGAGAAAATCCGGATGATCCGACTGTGATTCTTCTACCCACTCACCACCGAGAATATTGTAGTTGTTGTCCAGTTCAAGCAGATATGTGTATGTCTTGCTGGTCTCATACTTGGACGCATGACCGGAACGTACAAGTCCTCCGTCTTCGAATGTCTCGACCATCCAGGACACACTGGTCTCCACGTACATGATCCGTTGAGCTGCACTGTTGAATGGGTACGTTGATACTTGGAAGAACTGGTTGGCTGCATCACCTGGCGTCATTTCCCGTTGAGTGAGCACCTTGTAGCTGTAAATGGGCTGGTTCCACACCTCCGCACCAGCTGTGACATCCATGACAACGGAAGCGTTGAACCGTCCAATGATGTTGGCAAGAGCGACGTGCATGAAGCCAGGCCCGAGATCGCGACGTGAGGAATCAGTGTACCGCCCATACTCGTCAGTGTCGTCACCACTACCGGTATCCGGGCCGTAGAATCGTGCACCTGTGAAGACTGTTGCGAGGTTCGCTCCATCGTAAACTTCCGACAATAGAGCTTTGATGTCCATAGGCTGAAATGTTACGCCGTTGTAGTCGACAGCACAGTTTGGCTCGGGTTCAAGTAGAGCCGCTGGGGCCCAAGCGTGACAGATGCCGTACCAGGTCGGGATGCAGTAGCCTCGAGCCTCTCCATCACGTCGAGCACAGACGCTGCCATCGCGTCTGCTAGCACAGTCCCAGTTCGTCCAGCACGAGGTTTTAGACGCGGCCATCGACACGACGCCAGTGGACTTGGAGACACTCGTCATTAGATCATCTGGGTCCAGACCAAAGGCGCTGGCGTACTTCTCAGTGGCACTGAGATCGCTAGCGGACTTCCAACGGTAGTTGATACCGTCGAGGTAAATAGCCCAGTAGCTACTAGGCCAAGGCATGACGTAGTACGCTGCATCTGAAGCTAAGTTGTTCACGTTGAGCTCCAAGGGCGTACCAAAGTGTTTTTCCAGTTTTTGAATGTCCGACGTGGTTTCTTCCAATACGCGTTCATGCATACCACCCACTATGGAATTGTTGCCTATTTCGATTATCGAGCTCTTGAACACAGCCGACTGTTTGGTAGAAGACGAGCTTTTGGAAGTTGTCGAGGTGGTGGTACTCGTCTTGCCACCATTCTTTGTTGTAGTTGTGCTCGTGGAAGAACTACTGTTGGAGCTGTGGAACGTGGTGACCTTGTATTCGTGCACCTCGTACGTGAGGACACTCAAATTCGTACCAGGGGCAATGCCACCAAAGGCAGGGCTGGTATGGGAAAGCGACGTCGCACTGGAGACAATGGTCACCGGGTTGTTTGCAAAAGGTGTGCCGGTTGTCCCACGTAGCAACAAACCCGCAAGTATTGCAAATTTGGCAACGAAAGATGTCGAAAGGTACCAAGTTAGCCTCATGATCTTGGGTAACTGCGGTGAGTGATGCAACTTACAAAATGGTAGACGTGAAGCCAGGTACTTGTACTAGTACTTCATCTTGCTACCGATATCCCTTGTGAGGATCGCTATCCTCAGGACACGAACAGGAAGAAGCGGGTCGACAGATGTCAGGTAAACGGTAGCCTTGGTAAAGTCGTCTACGTAGCCCCAGAAGATGTTCAATGTGATCCAAATTCTCTCAATGAGAATACGGTCACTGTGGAAGTTAGGAATAGAGCACGTATCGCTTTTGTGGGCCAGAATGAAATTTGTTGTGGGTGTACTTGCTGATAGCCGCAAAGGTCGGAGTTTACCAGCTAAAAAAATACCTGTTGGATGATCTTATACTTCAAGGGGACCGTCACCTGCAATATCCACTGGCAACAAATGCCTCTCCTTTGCTGAACAACATCTAGTGAGCTCTTGACGTCCATCCATCTACATCTGCAGGCTCGCTTAAGCCTCCGAAGCCGTCTTATATACTCGAAACTCGTGCCCACAGGGGATGAAGGAGCCAGGTGTTGTAGCCAGAATCCACAACCAGAACAGCGTCTCGGAGTCATTATAGGTCATTGGTCCATGCGTTCCCAACGCCGCGTATGTCTAGCGGAGCACTGGTGACATCCTATTAGTTGCCTTGCTCCCAGCCGTTGACATGTTCTGAACTTCGATCACTTTGAGTTTGTATGCTTGACCGATCCATTGGACGGGCAAAAGCGTGGCGTTCCACAGCTGGCCACGTAGTAAAATTCAACATGTCTTCTTCATTGAAGACTCTTCAAGCGTCACAGCGCTTGGGGCCCCAAGTTGGGGGGCATGTAGGCAAGCAGGTGAACTCGTTTGCAACCGCACATCGATCCGCCGACTCGGCGGCGCCGAGGCGGACGGCGCTCAAAACGAAAGCCAAGAACAGCATAATATATACAGAAATGTAAATTCTTATGGAAAGGGATGGGCACCCAAGGCTGTGTGCATGTCGAACACACGAAAATTCAGTGGTTGGACGTCTCTCACTTCCCAACTCGAACGCTTGAGGCCGCATTGCCCAAGCCAAGCTCCAGCAGCTTAGAATACCCCTTTAAGCTCTCAGCCAGAGGTCCGACCTTCTCTTTCATCATGGCTTTCACTCGTTCCATCGCTCTATTCGCCGGCCTGGCGCTGGCTGCCTCGAGTGCTCAGGGAGCGACGATTCTTGGCGGCTACACGCAGAAGAACGCAACAAGTGACGATATCGAACTTCTCACGCAGGCGACAAGCAGCGCCAACATGTACAACAAGAATGTGGACACGAGGATCTGCCTCATTGCTATCGAGAACCTCGAGACGCAAACGGTGGCCGGCACCAACTACAAATTCCAGGTGGCGGGTTGCCCCGTGGAAACGGACGACGAACTTGGAGCCTGTGACGATCGCAACTGCGACTACTCCAGCTACAACATTGTTATCTTCTCTCAGCCGTGGAGTGACACGATCGAAGTGACGTCCATTACGCCTGCAGAGTACCAAGGATAAGCTACTTTATAAATGTCGATGTCTCCGGGCTGAATATTTTGATCAATACTTAACGACGCGCCTTCCATGTCTCTTCAAACGAGGAGTTTGCCAGAGAATGCACAAATGATCTAATCCTCATACTATGGCTACCGTAGTAAGCCTAAGGGGGGGCAACTAAGATTCTTCCTGGTAAAAATTTGCATTTTGAAATGGGCGATCGATACCCCTTATTTGGGGCCCTAATAGGGTTATCACGGCTGAAATGTTTGAATGTTTCAGCAGCCAATTAGCAGTAAATTTAATCTTCACTTAACCCTTTCGTGAACACATATCTTGATGCCTATCCAGAATCTTTGTAAAACGCAGCATTTTGCCGCGTTTTGACGTGGTGATGGGCACCCCTGCGACATCCGAACCTTAACAACGTGACAGCCGCTGTTTCATTTTACGGTAGGTTGCCCCTAGAACGCGGCATTTTGCCACGTTTTGCACAGAAATATCCACGTCGGTGATTGGGCAAAAGAGCGCGCTTGTCAGATTGGTTTAGACTGGCCAATCAGAACCATCATAAAATATAAATTTCCTAACGTCAATTTTCCCATCACATATGGTATCTGAGGATAGACATGTGAATCGCCGAAGTTGGGAGTCCCAACCGAGTCCAAACTTTGGACTCCAAAGGCGCTATTGGATAATGGCACCAACTCCGGTTATCACTTACTAGTATTGATTACCGTAGTGCTGGCGTCGTCATGCTATAATATTGGTAATATAAGTCGTTCATTGATTGCTACAGTGGACGTGCGTCTGCTAGCGTAGGTATGCCGAATCGCTGCAGTCAAAGTGTGTATCACATCTTATTGCCTTCCTTTTGTAATAGGATAGCCGAGTATATATTTTGTTCTAAGTATTGACTGGTCCAACCAAGCATATATCTAGTTTTACGTATTGACTGGTCCAGCCGAGCATATATCTTGTTCTAAGTATTGACTGGTCCAACCGAGCATATATCTTATTTTTTGTAGTGCTAGAAGTTCGAGCTTGCGAAACTGAAGAAACAATTACTGGGAAATATAATACATATTTAATCTTAGGTTTGATAGCCAGTCTATTACTTTTGCTCTTTCATAATTGATACGATGTGAGACATTCGTTAGAGCCGTTCATTTTCTAATTTGTTCCGTGCCTCCCATGCCGGGAAAACGCGCGCTGGCAAACTTATAGCACGCCAGACGAAAGCGACGCCGGACACGAGGCGAAGTTAACGCTCATAGTAGCCATGCTATTCCTTTGGCGTCGACATTAGACTTCCATGGTGTGTGGAGAGAGCTGAAGGCGGCTGGATGGACGTCCAAGCCGCCACGAGGCCTTGACAACAGATACCGGTATGTGCTTCCAGGTTGCACTGCAAACGAAAGAGAGGGCAAGGATTTCTTGCTTGGGGAGGAAGGCGTGTTAAACCACTTCGTGCAACATTGTCGGTACCACAACTGCTCTGTAATGACGTCGATTATGGCTCCTAAGCAATATAGTGACCAACGTTATATGTACAGGTAACCCCCAAGTTGTGCATGAGAGCGAGGGACAGCTGCCCCAGCCAGAAGCAGATACAAGACCATCCACCACAGCTGACCATCAGGTAGGTGATCCTCCTGGTCGGCGACTTGGCAGCGGTATCGCGAGTGGAGAGCATCTCGCTGGTCGTGGTGATGGTGGTCGCGCAGCTCGCGTAGCTGGTCGTGGTGCTGCTGGAGGTGATGTCGTGGATGGTCCCGGTCGTGAGCATAGTGGTGGTTCCGTGCAGGGCCAGCATCTCGCTGGTCGTGGTGATGTTGGTCCCGCCGCTCGCGTAGCTGGTGCTGGTGGAGGTGATGTCGGATGGTCCCGGTCGTGAGCGTAGTGGTGGTTCCGTGCAGGGCCAGCATCTCGCTGGTCGTGGCGACGTTGGTCCCGCCGCTCGCGTAGCTGGTGCTGGTGGAGGTGATGTCGTGGATGGTCCCGGTCGTGAGCATAGTGGTGGTTCCGTGCAGGGCCAGCATCTCGCTGGTCGTGGTGATGCTGGTCCCGCCGCTCGCGTAGCCGGTCGTGGTGCTGGTGAAGGTGATGTCGTGGATGGTCCCGGTCGTGAGCGTAGTGGTGGTTCCGTGCAGAGCCAGCATCTCGCTGGTCGTGGTGATGTTGGTCCCGCCGCTCGCGTAGCTGGTGCTGGTGGAGGTGATGTCGTGGATGGTCCCGGTCGTGAGCGTAGTGGTTGTACGTCAGGCGCAGATTGGTGGCCTGATCATATTCCCGGTCGTGTTGTTAATATCACTCGACGATGTCATGGAGGTGGCATTGGCGAAGATTCGGTTCGCCATCAGCGCCAAAATGCTCGGTCGGTTTGTGTGACACTGACACCACGACAGAGCGCGCTTTGTGCAGATCGAAACGACGGGACCCCATTAGCATCGACTGAATCCGCATCAAGTACTGCATTTCACAATCGCACTCCAACCACACCAAGTATTGAGCATCTCTTGCTGAAGAAGATGGTGGCATTTTCGCAGTCAAAAGAACCGTGGATGCAGAACCACAAAAGCAAAATTTACAGGTGTGTAGGCACCGCCTATATTGTGGGTCGAGTATGTCGACGTATCAAGAAACCAAAGCACGGGGCTATTTTGCAAGTGATGTGGCTTGATACCCAGTTTCAAAATGCTGTGGAAGCGCTCACAATAGCGACTGTACAGCGGGGTATCGATAATTATCAGGCTCTGATGCGCTTGCCTAACAAGCCGGCATGGAGTGATTTGACGGATACGGTAGTGGAGGGGGAGCTCAATCTAGACTTACCACTTGACGAGCTCGAAATTGCGTCTGATGAAGTAGATTACGAGCAATGGAATCCGGATCGGATTTTGCCGGCGAGTCTATCGGAGGTTGAGGCAGTGAAAAGCATGCGCTTTGAGCCCGAAGTGGAAATGAAAATTCCCAGCGACTTGTACACTCACCCAGATGACAGTACTACGACACAATTACTACCCGAAAACAGACATATATTTGCTCACTCGGCCTCTTCGAGTTTTTTCGCATACATCCCACTTTACTTCTGGAAGCAAGTTGTCCTAGAGACCAATCAGTATGCAGCTGCGAAGGGGGTTAGAATCACCAAACCGTTCACCATTGAAGAACTTATGACCTTTCTCGGCATCATGTTTTACATGACCCTTACCGACAAAGGAGAATATTCTAACTATTGGGGGCAACAGACTGAAGATGCGATTTTTGGTGGGGCATCTACCAGTTTGGACACTGTGATGAGTCTGCGTAGATTCAAGTTAATTCGAAGTTGTTTGAGTTTTCGAGTTGAGCCTGGTGGCGCGATCGAACGAGATCCTGCAGCACGAATTCGACCCTTGTTGAATCTACTCAAATGTACCGGTGGAAAATATGTTGAAGTAGGACGTAATCTTGCTCTGGACGAAGCCAGCATTGCTTGTCGGTCTCGCTACGGGCGGCACCTCATTGTCTACAACCCACAAAAACCGGGTAGAAATATAATTTCCGAATGTACGTGGTGTGCTGCTCGACCACATGGATTGCTCTGAATTATCGTCTCCACTGCAGCAGTAGCATAATTGCTGATCGCCTGCAGCATGTAGTAACCCCAGCCGAGATGCAGCAGCTACGCGAGGAGTTAGACGGTGTCCAACAAGTTCGCAAGCATGTAATCGAAGTAGTACGGCCCTACTTTCATTCCCGTCGGATTATTAACATGGACAACTACTATACAAGTGTCCAATTGTTGATGGATCTACGTCTGAAAGGATTGTATGGACGAGGAACAGTGCGCGGGGGGAGCAAGCATTTTCCGAAGCACACTATCCTACAAAAAGAAGAGTCCACACGGGGTGATTATCAAGAGTCTGTTGATGTTAATCATAACGTGCTCGCAGCGTCCTGGTGTGACGGTAGCATTGTGACGATGGTCACGAATGCTGATCCGTCCACAACAACGACGGTAACTCGCCGAATCGGAGCAACAAGTCTCCCGTTCCCGGCTCCAACCTGTATTTTAGAGTACAACCAGCATATGCAAGGTGTTGATCGGTTAGACCAGATACGTGCAAGATTTTCGCTCACTGACGGCCATTACTTTAAACAGTGGCATAAAAAATTAGCGCTGGCACTCGTCGATATCGCACGTGCCAACGCTTATTTGACTCGTCGAATGGCAATTGATACTTCAAAGGATCGAGACCCCCACAGAACGTTCATTACGGAGTTAGTGTCTGAGTTGATTTCGGGAAAATGGAAAGAAGCGCCGAGTGACGGCAAGATGGCTTATGGTAGCAGCATTGCCAGAGAAACGGGAGCAACAGGGTGTGCTACTCCACCAAGTAGTCGCTGCACTGTGGCAAGTGTTTCCAGTCACCAAACACAGTGCGATGTGATGTCTTCTAAGCAACTATTTAAGGACAAGAGCAGAAGAAAACGAAAATGCGTAGTTTGTCGCTATGAGGGCAGGTACCCGACGGAGGAAACCGATCGCTGTCTTACGCACTCAGTGAGCATTTGCAGGGTTGCCCATGGTGACGCCAACACTTCATTCACCTGCCCGCAGAGCACTTGGACATGCTGGGATAAGTCCCACCGCTTCTATCTCCCCAAAGGACTCTTCAGCAAGAATGGGAACATATGCAGGTCTTCAGTGCTGGCCACGCTCAAGGCACAGCATCAATCCGAATGGGGGCACTGCAACACAACATCCTGCTGATGACACAGCGTGCCAGCAATATACGCAAAACCAGCAAAGTGAGTCGAGCCACCAATGTACACCATGCGAACAAATTAAATCGAGCCCCCACGCTAACCGAGCCAACAATGTCCAACAATGTCCAGCAAAGCCCACCTAGCCAGTCAAGTGCTTTGAATCTATACCACCAAAGTCCAGCGAGCCCAGCGATCCAACACAGTAAGGTCGTGAGGCAAATTTTTCTATAATAGTGAAGTATGAGTAAAAAAACACGATTTTCACATTCAGGGTATATATCTTGATTAAAGTATACTAATCATAGCGGTGCTCATTCGGGCTAACAAAGACGCCCCCTCAGGCAGCGACAACCACAGCAACAGCAGCACGGCGCTCACCATCTACCAGCACTCGTTCTTTCGGAAGGACCGCCCTGACCTGCTCGTCCAAATCACGAGAGCTAGCCAGAAAGACGGCATAAATCCACAATTCATCCACGGTTCACTCTTTATTCGCTGATTGCTTACAAATATCTTGTCTCGCATTTCATAAACACACCTTCAATCTGGATTTCGACATCCGGCAACCTATAAGTAAATTTCACCACGCCAGATTGTGTGCCTTGCAAAGATAGCAAGTTATTAGAAATACCACAAAATCACCCGCTGCCGTCGGCGCTCAACATGAAGAACGAGTTGCTGTACGGCGACATGCTGGACGCCACTGCCGTGGTTCCACTTCCGCATGCATTGGGATCCCTTATTCTATACAGCTGGAATCCTAGACGGGCGATGGCTCACAATTCTGCTGCCGCACTTGGTACATGTAGATAGGGATACACTCGGACTTCCAGCTTGCGTGACCGTACGTAGTATGCGTTGGCACCCACCTGGCGCAAAACCTTCTTCGGCAGGATTCGCGATGACGCGGGCAATAGCGAGAGGTAGATATAATCAAACGCGCTCTTTGCATCAAGCTCAGCTCCTCTTCGACAACGAGCCTAGCTGATTCATCAAACAAAAAAACATTCAGAAAAATCACTGACGCGTCCAGGAAAGGTGGTGTAGTCGATAAAGGCGTATCGAGGACATTCCCCTGGAGCAAGAAAACTTTATGCAGTAGTAGAATTCGGGATGCATATGCTCGCAAGCAGGATACACCTCTGCTGACCAACTCCGGTCGTTTTTCGATACCCAAACACTGACGTGCCTTCGACTGTACCGCGAACTGAGCCGCCACATTCCCCAACCCAGCTCCAACATCTAAGAAGACGTCATCATGCCGAATGCTCCCAATCATCTCAATTAGTAATGAAACCGCAGCAGGAAGCACCTCACCTGCGTTCTCATCTGTCCTTCCAGCTTGTTGTCGAACCTCGAACGCCGATACAGTACTGAAAACATCACAGATAGCTCGTTCCGCTTGACTCGGTGCTGGAATATGCAAACGTTTCTCATAAGGAGACGTCGTTCTCACTGTCGAGAAAAAAAGCGTGGGAACCGCGAAATATCCATTCCGTAGGCTCGCTTGAGTGCACGCAGCCGACTCTCAAGGGCTTGGACCGAATACTTGCCCCGCATGGCGCGTGCCACCTCCTTCCATTGAACTCGCTTGCGCTGGGACTCATATTCAAGCGCAAGCACAACAAGCCTTTTGTCTTCTGTATCGGTGAATTTAGTCCGAATAGCAAAACAGGAAGAGAAGTGGAGCCTAGCATGTCACTTGAGTTCATTATGCTAGATATCAACTTGAGTTCATTATTGTGAATATGGATGGCTCTCAAATGCCCTGCCGTCTAGACAGTATGTGAAACGTAATATGCATGTCATTTGCACTTCCTTTCCAACGCAATATTTACACTAAAGTGGACGTAAAAGGTGCACTGTATTGCAATATTTTCCTTTGAAATTCACTAGTCGAGCAAAAACAGCATCTACCCACAGTTATTTGTAGCGCTCATTGGCTAAAACAAAACACGGTTGGAGTTTTGTAGAACGCGGCAAAATGCCGCGTTCGAGGGGTTCTTTTTGTACCTGCTTTTATAAAACACGTCAAACGCGGCAAAATGCCGCGTTTGACCACGAAAGGGTTAATAGCTGTGAGCGTGAGGGCAACAAAGAATGGCTCCAGCTCTCTGATTGGTTGATATTTGAATGGCACGGAGGGCTTGACTCCAAAATCCTCTTCCTTCTGCGCTGACGTTCCAACAGATAAAGCTGCTAATGCGTGCCTACCGACACGCCAGAAGCGTGGCTTGTTGAATACACGGCCGTTAGGCCGGTGGGTTGTCTGACGCAGTAGGTAGTTTAGCGCAAAAGATAGAGTGAGATTCCAACTTATCCCTACTACACTCCCTGTCCCTAGCTCCCAGCGTCACGCTCCCTGAGTACCACAAACGCACCGGACACCCTGACAGATCCCACGATCAAAGTGGCAGGTACCAACGCAAACTTGACGCCACGTGCTTTCCACCGACGTCTTCCTTTCTAACACTTCTCCTCGCCGGTTCCGCCAACCTGTGCGATCCGTTTAACCCATTCCTACTCTCGCTCAGCACAAACCCACCTGCGCTCAAATTGTCAAGCCTTGGCGCTGGCAGTGCCTTCGTGAGGACGTCCGCCGGCATGTATCTGGACTCACGATACTCCGGTCGAAGAATTCCTCTCTTCGTATAGTCTCCAACAAACTTGATACTCACATATATATGCTTAGCCTTCGACGAAGCTCCTTCTCCGTCTAGCTGCTTCAAAGTCGCTTGATTGTCCACTCTGAGGGACATGGGTTCAACCAGGTCACCTTCAGCTCCTTCAATAGTTAACGGACTCCCAGCATATCTCTAGCCATGACCGAGGCAACCGTGTACTCTGCTACCATCGTCGACGACGAGACTCCGTTCTGCTTCCTGCAGACCCAGCTTACAGTCATACCGTTAATCTCCACGATGCCTTCCGTGGCCGACTTTCTGTCACTCTTATCGGCAGCGAAATCTGCGTCGCTATACCCCACCACGCTTACAGGTTTAGAGCTTACACCATCGCCTCTCGTTCTCAAACGCAACTGCTTAGTTCCGCAACGGGGAAATAAATACCTGATGCCGGGACTGGTGGCTACGCGTCTGCACGGCTGCGATTTTGCTCACTTCACGTGTGTGCCAGCGCGATACTATGGCCGCCCACACATTGACCTCTCCCGAAATAACCTCAATGACGTAGTGGGGTCCACACAACCTCATAGCCCACCTTTGAAGGTGATCTCACACTTGCTTTTGAATTCCTCATGAGGCGCAAAGATGTAAATAAGGTTAGCGTAGTCGCAATAGAGACGAAATTCTTTAGAACGTAAGAGCAAATACTCCAGTTCGTGGCAAGCCTTGACAATTGGATAAGCTTCCTTCTCCACAATCGTCCAGCTGAGTTCATTGTGTTTGTGCCGCCCTTGCATAAGATCTGCTCGTGCTCTGCTTAGTGACCAGAAGAGAGCAATTCCACTCAGCGACTTGAATAAACACAACTGAGTAGCCCGAGATACTTGCATCCGTGAACAACAAAAGTTCCGCCTCATCATTTGGTGACGCCATTAGCACAGAATCACGAGCCGGCCTCAGGGTCGCATCATACGCAGTTTGCTCCTGAGTCGTCCACACCATGGCCGCCTGAAGTCCATTACGAGTGCGACCACCAACACGGTTCTTTTTAGCAACTAATTTTTTTTTGAGGGGAGCGACAGTGCGGGCATAGTCGGGGAGTGAGGCTTGCACGCGGAACACATGATTGTAACAGTCAAAAGATGTCTACGGAGCAGTGATGGCCAAAAATACCTTGCAGGTATTGGTACTGTTTGCAATACTGAGAAATACTTTATTGCAAGCGCTCTGGGGTATTGCAATACATATTGCGGCAACGCTGGGAACTGCAGTACATATTTTCCAGCGATTTCGGCGATCCCTTTTAAAGTCGGTTCCCAAAGGTCGCAGTGTTTGCGCGTCAAGTCTTTTGGCGCGAACTCAGAGGCCCATCGAGTGGCCAGCAGCGTTCGCGCCTTCAAAATGGACGCGAATTTGACCCACGGAACGAGTGAATCCGTAAGCCATGAGCCTCGCCAAGAAGGTCAATTCTTCTCGGCGCTCATCCCCTTGCTCGTTAACTCTGGCCATGAGGGAGTCAAGCCTCACTGGAGCAGCCGAGCTTGGCTGACTGGTGGCGCCCGAAGTGGTGTCGCCCGGCAAGCTCGGTGGACCAGGAAGGCGTACGCGAGAAGACCCCGCCGACTCCGCGTCAGACTCATGAGAAATTGTCAGGTCGACCAACCCAGCCTCAGGCCGGTCGCTGACCCCAAGAGTACCGACGGGTCGGGAAATCGACTCAGCTGGCACGCCTTCACCTCGACGAGGAGTTGGAGAAGAAGGATGGTGCCGCGAGTTGTGCTGGAGTAACAAGCGAGGAGTAAGGAGCTGCCAAGGGAGTGACAGCGGAAGCAACAAACGTACCGAAGAAGGTGGTGGAAAGCCGCGAGACGTCATCAGCCGAGTACGGACCAACGGTGGCAGAACCAAATGAAGGATTAAGACACTCACCAGCTCGGCTCGTATCATAACCGGGGCAGTTGTGGTGTAGGAATTTCCAGATTCGACCATACGCCAACCTACTTTAGGTCAAGAATCGGCTCGGTCTGATAACCCAGAGCTTAGGAGCAAAGGAGCACGGTAAGTACTTGGCGATCTGTCCGGATATGCTATCCGGATGGCCGCTGAGCTCAACGGTCGCCGGAACTCAGCTGAAGGGTCGGTAGAGATCCGAAACGACTACATTTCACTAGATATTTGTATAAGAAGCATAGGATTAAATAGGGGGAGCCGAAAGGGCTCCCAGAAGATAACGGAGCAGGATCCCGGGGACAGGGGAACGCAGGGAGCTTGTAGGGGCGAGGCGCCCTACTGGGGAAGAACTAAGTCTTCGTGATGGGTGCGCAGGTGGCGCGTACCACGGGGACTTAGCCCCTGAGAGTCTTCGCACTCTCGAATCGGCGAAGAGCAGCGGCGGGTTGCTCGTAGTACACGGATGTGTACGGGGATACGATCATCCCTTTAGAATCTTGATCGACTCTGGGGCGTCGAAGAATTTCGCACGCCGCCAGACGGTTGCTCGTAACAGCAACAAGCTGTCCGATGCTTTGAGAGAAAGCAAGGGCAACGGGACGGTGTCAGTGCGACTGGCCGACGGGAAGGTCGTCACTGTCCCCAACGTCCAAGTGGATCTGGCCGTCAAGTTTGAAGACTTTGACAGCCTCGAACAGTTCACTGTTCTCGATATGGATCCATATGATATGATCCTGGGCATGCCCTGGCTTGAGAAGCACGAGCCCTGGATCGACTGGCGAGGCAAGGCAATCGGTGCCAGCCGCCCTGCGCAGTCCGACAGAGCATTGGTGAGTCATGTTCCCACCTCTGTCAGGACCCGGGGTGCCCGCAAGGGCTGCCAGGGTACCAAAGCATCCGGCAGGTGCTTGGGAGTCGTCGACGTATATGACGACTCCGAGGATGTTTTGATGGTGGCCGCGCCCAGAAAAGGCGCTGGCCAAGTGGGTAACTTAGGTGCACAGGCGGGTAACTTGGTTCCGCAGACAGCTGCAGCTGTCATGAACACTAAGAACAGCGTGTTCAGAGTGGGTAACAGAGTTCCACTCACGGTCGCCCAGACCTTAACTGAAGAGGAAGACGTCGGATACGCTTCCTGTGTGGGTAACACAGTGCCACACGCGGTCGCCCAGACCTTAACTGAAGAGGAAGGCGTTGAACACGCTTCCTGTGTGGGTAACACAGTGCCACACGCGGTCGCCCAGACCATAACTGAAGAGGAAGACGTTGAACACGCTTCCTGTGTGGGTACCACAGTACCACACGAGACCACGAGTGCCTCGGATGTCGTAGCGACGACATCCCTAAACGCGGGCAGCAAAGCTCCCCGTCACAGCCGCCGTCGGCAACGACGCCGCCGCCACCTCAAGTCGGATCCGAACTTCGTTCCGATCGACGTCGCTTCAAGCGACTCGGAGTCCAGGACCCGGGCTCCCCCGACAAGGCCGGCGGAAGAGTGTTATCACATCTTAGATGGCGAGAGCGGCTTACCTGTCAAGGCATCGGGTGTCCACTTGGAACCGTTGCCAGAGGTTGCAGAGATACTCCACCTCGAAGAAATGACGGCTGAGTCTTTCCTGACCAACCTCAAAGGCTGTAGAGATTGCTGAGATGGTACTCATGAGACCTGAGACCACTTAGGAGGAGTTGAACTCCTCCTCTGTCTTGGACGAGAACGTCCTAGAAGAC
Source organism: Phytophthora infestans T30-4 (assembly GCF_000142945.1). NCBI lineage: Eukaryota > Oomycota > Peronosporomycetes > Peronosporales > Peronosporaceae > Phytophthora > Phytophthora infestans. The sequence continues at coordinate 994,655 of NW_003303726.1, forward strand.
ATGGACAAGCAGCGTCAGGCGCGCTTGGGTTCTGAGATTCTCAAGAACCCCAAGGATCCGGTGTATCCTTTGGTGACGGAGTACGCGACGTGGTGAACAAACACCCACCGACCCAACTCCCACCGGATCGAGGCGTACGGCACGAGATTGATCTCGTGCCCGGCATAAAGTATTGTGTCACGAGGCAATGGCCTCTCCCGCGCGAACAGTGCGAGGTCATTGATGCCTTCTTCGCCGCGAAAGCGAAGGCAGGTATGGTGCGGGAGTCGAAATCCCCGCACTCGACGCCGACTTTCTGCGTTCGTAAGCCGAACGGAAAGTGGCGGTTGGTTCACGCTTATAACAAGCTGAACAACGCAACGGTGCCGGCCCAAACACCAATACCACGAAAGGATGTGTTGTTGAACAACATGGCCGGGAGCGTACTGTACAGTGCGCTGGATTTGGTAGACGGATACTACCAAATCCTGATGCGAAAGAGCGACATTCCGCTCACCGCGGCAAGCACTCCAAGCGGCATGCTTTGGGAGTGGCTCGTCATGCCGCAGGGCTTGTCTAACGCCCCGGCGACGTTCAATCGCCTGGTGACGCAATTGTTCCGCCCTTTGCGTACCTTCGTACAGACGTACTTCGACGACATATTCGTCCATAGCCGTGCCGAGGGAGTCAAGACGGCCATGGAGGTGCATCAAGGACACCTCCGTCGAGTGTTGGACGTAATGCGAGCGAACAAGCTCTACGCTAACATCGACAAGTGCGTTTTCGCGTCACCAGAGATTAAAGTTCTCGGCTGCTTCGTAAGCAACGTGGGCGTTCGGGCTGACCCAGACAAGGTCAAGGCCATAGCAGCATGGCCGACGCCCCGATCCCAGAAGGATCTTTGAAAGTGGTTGGGCTTGGCCAACTACCTTCACAAGTACAGCGCAGGGTACGCGGGCTTCGCTAAGCCCTTGTCGAGCCTCCTTCAGAAGGACGTCGACTGGCGCTGGGAGCAAGAGCACCAGGATGCTTTTGACAGCATCAAGGTCAGTACCCAAGAGGCCCCTGTCCTGGCCCTGCCGGATCAGACGAAGCCGTTTAGCGTCGTCTGCGATGCCTCCGATTACGCCATCGGATGTGCATTGCTGCAGACCGGCACGGCTGGACACGAACGAGTCATCTCGTTTCAGTCCTGGCAGTTCAAAAGCCGCCGAGCGGAGCTATTCTGTCCACGACACGGAGCTCCTGGCAATAAAATATGTCCTTGTGAAGCTTCGTGTTCACCTTCTGGGCTCTCGGCCCTTCGTGATCTACACAGACCACGCATCCTTGAGGACGGTGACTAACTCGCCTCACCTCTCCCAAAGGATGGCGAGGTGGCTGTCCTTCTTCGCGGAATACAACTTCCGCGTCGAATACAAGCCGGGCAAGCTCAACATGCTTGCGGACGCCCTCTCTCGGCGTCCCAACTATGAGTTGGCTCACATCACGCGGGTGACAACGGATCTATATTATCGGATACGCATGGCGTATCGGGACGATGAGGCTGTCGCGCCTATCGTCAAGCTCCTTATGGCCGGAACGAGCGCGAAGTCCGACTGGCTCTCGTCGCGACAGCGCTCACGGCTCCACCGATATGAGTTGAAGGAGGGCCTCCTCTATTACCGGGTGGAGCCAGCTGATCCTCCACGGGTGGTCGTACCCAACGACGAGGTTCTTAAGTTCGACATCCTCGCAGAGGCGCATGACGCGCCCTCCAGCGGCGACTTGGGCCGCGAGAAGACCTTTCTGTCGGTCTCTCAGTCCTTCTGGTGGACTCACATGTACAAGTGGGTCGCTCGGTACGTTAAGACATGCGAAACATGTCAGCGGGTAAACCCGCAGGGCACTCTTCGGCTCCACTACAGAGCCTGCCCGTACCGGCTGACTGTTGGAAGTCGATGAGTCTTGACTTCATCTTTGGGCTTCCCGCCGACGGACACGGCAACACCGGCATTTTGGTGCTCGTGTGTCGGCTGAGCAAGATGGTACATCTTGCTCCAGTTCCCGTCACTGTTACGGGCGAACAAACCGCAAGGTTGTTCGTCGATGGCGTGTTCCGCTATCACGGTCTCCCGGAGACGATTGTCTCGGACCGAGACCCGCGGTTCACTGCCGCGTTTTGGAAACGCTGTTCCCTTTACTGGGAACTCGTCTGCAGATGTCCACTGCGGACCATCCGCAGACAGACGGCCAAACAGAGCGCGTCAATCGAGTGCTCGAGGACACTTTGCGCAGTGTGTGCGCGGCAGCACCACGTACGTGGTCGACGCAGCTACCAGTTGTTGAGTTTGCGCTCAACAACGCGGTGCACGCGTCCACGGGGTTCACGCCGTTCTACTTGAACGGCTTCCGCCACCCCAGAGTGCCTCTCACTCTTCGAGGAGACACTGACTCCTCTATTCTAAGTAAGGGAGAGGCTCGGAAAGCCCTTTCCTCCCAGGTCTCGGATGTGAGACCAGTTTCGCTGCCGAAACAGGTGGAATTCTTTATGGATACCAAGCTGAGCATTGTCAGCAGGGTCCGCGATGCCATGGCAGCGGCCCAAGATAAACAAAAGGAGTACTCAGACAAACATTGAAGAGGAAACTTAAGTATATTTGAGGTTGGGGACTTAGTGTTGCTAGACACGAGGAACCTACCTCTTGACACTGTCAGCTCTGTCGGCAGCAACAAGCTGAAGCACCGCTTCATCGGACCTTTTGCAGTCCTGGCCAGACATGGTGCGTCGTGCACCATCGACCTTCTAAAGTCAATGACGACGCACCCGACGTTCTACGTCGGACGTCTTAAGCGGTACTTTGACCCGCAGGGGGTTGCTGACTCTCAGGCCCCCCTTGACCCAGCTCCTCGAAGCGAGGGCCGGTCACAGTCGTCGACGAGGTCGTCGGAGCAGGCACCCAAGCCTCGGTCGGGACGGCAAGGCTGCGGTCAAGACCGTACGCCGGAGGGGCTCCGTACGAACGGACCCCGGCGCCATACGCCGAGTACGCTGAGTGCGCCGGGTACGCACCATACGCGTACGTCTGGAAGTGTGCCACAGGCGGCTCCGGACGTGGCAACAAAGCCTCGATCCGTCGGATCATGCGAAAGGCCTCGTCCAGATCGGACGAAGAGGCTCGTCGGTTCACCCGCTGATGCAGGCACGCGACCTCACGCTCCAACAGGTCCAGGTGGCCTGCAAGACGAGCGAGCTCGTCCTGATTCCCGGCCAGGTCGGCAGCATCACCGCCAGTCCCAAGGCCAAGTGCAATCTCAAGCCCGAGGAAACGTTGACGGAGGCGGTCAACCTTAGGGCCCTGTGTCGGACCCACAGGAGAAGCACTCGGACGAGAGTGGCGTTCCGGAGGCGCCGAGTACTCGTACTCGTACGAGGGCACCTTCGCCCTTGCTTGACCGGAATGGAGAAGTCCACTTCACGTGGAGCGGATTCTCCAGGAGCAACGGCGTCGCGGTAAGGGACAGCTCCTCGTGAAATGGAGGGGTTATGCCCACTCCGAGAACTCGTGGGAGCCGATTAAACGGCTCCTGATTGACTGCCCGAAGGCTGTCGCAATCTGGGAACAGAAGCGGCGGCAGCTTCATAAGTAGTCCGGGGCTTCTTGCCCGAACGGGCTACGGACGATGAATACCTACCGTACCCGCGCTCATCGTGAGCGCTAGAAGCCGCGCGCTTCAGGATGTCCCTTGGCAGCATGCACTTGCTGATCAAGTGGGCAAACCTCACACGAAGATCACGCTGGTCCAGGATGCGGGACAGCAGCTGATCTTAATGGAGTCCCCGTAACTCCGTGGGTGAGTACTTAAGAGTCTCCACCCATGCCCAGAACCTGTCCTCACAAGAACTCCACGTGGGACAGTTCTCGGGCATCACCCAGGGGTATCCCCAAAGAGGATAGAGACCACCACGGGTCTCGGGCTTCTTACGACAAGTCGTGAAGTCCTTGAGAGGAATGCGGTGTGGCGCGAGAAGCACACACCGAGCAGCCTCCAAGTTGTCAACGAACAACTGTTCTTTCTGAACAAGGGCTCGTTCATAGATGCCCCTAGAAGTATGGCCGCCCACAAGGCCACGAGGAGCGACGAGAAGCTCTAAGAAGAGGTCAGCTCCAGAGCTCTACTTGGGAGGCTAATACCCTCTTGAGTTGATGGCAGCTCCCTGGCTGACGGGTGCCACCACCGAACCCCCACGCACACGCTGGGCAGCTTAAAACTCCTCCTGCTGCTGGTCGAGGTCATTCGAGACCCCCCGGGGCTCAACGATAGCACCCTCCTCTTCCTCTTCTTCCTCCTTCTCCTCCTCTTCATCCGAGGAGTCGAAGATACTCCGATAGGAGCGACGAGTCTCCTTCTCTTCGCGGAGTGGAGACTTAGAGGCTGTACGCTTCTTTGAGGGCTTGGCGCCTTCGGCTTTAGAGGCCTTAGCACGCGCAAGACCCTCGGCAAGCGAGAGACGTTTGCGAGGATTCTCTTCTTCATCGCCACCGGCTTTGGGGGCGCCCTTAGCCTTGGGGGCCGGACTCTCGGAGCGCACAGAAGTCCTGGGACTGTGCGACTGCACGCTGTCATCTTTGTGCTCACTGGGCACTGGACTGTGCCCTCCCACAGAGCCCGCAGGAGCATCATGAGTGCTCTCGGACTCGGCATCGTCCTCACTGCCCGAGTTGAACTCACGTTCTACGAACCGAGGGTTCGGACGATTGTCTGAAGATGAGGGCGACGGACTGCGGCGCTTGTTTGCGCGCTTGTCCACAGCCGCGTCACTTGAGGAACCGATCGCCTCGGAGGCCACCTGAGTAGCCTCCTTGAGTGCAGAGCCTTTGCCGTGAGGCTTAGTGCTCTTGGCTTGCGCCTTACCGGCAGCAGCCTTGGAGCGTGTCTTAGCACCGCTCTTTGCAGTGCCACGAGGCATGATAACGGTCGAATTGGAGACCTAGACGAAGAGCGCACAGGCTGCTGCTCGAGGCTCTAACTGTGAAGTGAGCCTCCGCCGCGCTCGCGCGGCCAAGTCGATGGTTTCGACTTTGAGAATGAGAGTTTGTGACGAACACCTCTTCACTCTGATTGGTCGGTAAACCGAATATAAGTGGGGGAGGATGTAACGGGGCACGTAGCCCTAAGTGTACCCTGGTTACATGAAGTATGACACTTCACACTTCAGGAGTATGACACGTCATACTCCGGGATATTTGGTACAAGGTACCAAGGTCGTTCAAAGCCAGCCATTGGTCAAACGACATTGCATTTGTATAGGTAACTTACAGTTTGTATTAAACCCAAACTTAACCTACCTATAAATATACTCAGTTTATAATCTACCTTATTTAGGTCACTTCGCTCACTTTAATTAAAGAGGGGACCTGTGCACTGCCGTTCACTGAGAGTTTGTAAGCTCTCGGAAGATAGCTTCCTCTAGCGCAAGGTGCTGTGTGACCCCGTCACAGAAACAACCGTTCTTTTTTTAAGTTGTCTAACTTAAGTAACGTACTCCTTAGGGTGGTGTACGATACACATGTTTCAAAAGCCATTCCAAAGCACTACCAGGATAAAGCACATTACAGCATGCTTTAAGCACGGATTTCAAGAACCTTACTGTACAGCTTGCTATACATAAATATTAAACAAACTAAATACTACTAGAAAGCCAATTTAACCACCACGACCTTCGTCTAAAGTAGTCACTAGTGGCAGTAGACATAGAACCAATTGACAACTCGCCAAACAGTGAGCGAACACAAGATACTACTCAGTATCTAGATATCTTTTAGTATGGAGTCATCTTATACTTTAGTAGTAGAATGGTTGCTATGGATTTGACGCTGTACTTTATAGTGTAAAGTGGCTGGCTACTGAAATTGATCACGGCGCGTACATGTATGTAGTCTTCTAGCCAAAGTAGATGCTGCAGATGCAGCGGGGCTGCCTAAGCTTTAGCGTCAGAGGAAGACGTTCGACTCAAAGAGTCACTAATACAAAATTCCTTATCTGAGGGACACTTACAGGCCACGACCAGGGCTCAAAGTTAATACCGTAGCTATATGCTTCAAAACCAAAAGTGTTTTATATACTATTATTGCGGCCAAGTCGCCTCGGGGTAAATGTATCTGCTTAACTATCTAGAATAGCTAAACCTTATCAAATGCATGACGTGTGGCTTTCAGCCAGCGTAGTGAGAGGCCTTGTTCACTCTTCGACTTATGTACTATTAATTTGCTAGCTCTCCGGGTACTCCGTGCCCCTGTGTGTTCCACACCATGTAACCCGCTTTAGCGAAAGCACAGTACACAGAGCTCAAATCTCCCTCTAGAGCCGCTCATTGACTGAGCAGGTACGGTAGTGACGTGTTCGCTCACTACTCGGGGTGTGTAAATGGGGTGACGTACACCCAAGTGCCCCGGTTGCTAGTTCGGCTAGGAAGGGAGTGACTCTGAATAGGACGGGTGACGAGTGCTGCGCTCGCAATCTCTAACAGGTGTTTGTATACGTTAATGCGTTAATATCATAGATAAATGAAGCGTTAATGCGTAGAACATAGCATGGTTGGTATATTTCACGTTTGCAGCAGCAGCGGGACTTTTCCTTGAATAGGTGGGTACTCGGCTTCCACGTGAGTTGCAAATGCTCGTCGACCATAACTACGGATCTGACCGCCACCAACACAGCCGTCACTATTAATTTTGAGGAGGCTGAGATGTTGCCCGTTCGTCGGCATTTCGATTGCACCGCACTACCACAGTAAATAAACGATTTTCTGGCACTGCAAGCGTGACCATGTTCTTATTCACCCTGCCTACCCCATCGGCGCGTAAGCACGACCAGGGACGCCCATTACCGTCAGTAGCCCATCAATTGCCCCAGAAATGCGACAGAACCTAAGACACTTCGGTGTCGTTGCAATCTACCGGAGCTACCCCACGGCGTTCCAGCTCAACAAGGGCCACCCATGATACTCACGGCAAAAGGATACTGCGACATGCTCCACAGGCAGCGAGTACATTGTCAGTAGGCCAGAGCGGTCATCTCACATCGATGGCGCCGACTGCACCTTGGCGCGAGGCTCCGCATCCGCTTCCCACGTCATGTAGATGTCGGCCGATACAGCACCGCGCGCAACGTTGCTATGCCCCGACCATCACGGCAACCCGTTTACAGTATTAGCCTCCAAAGCTAAATTCCGCTCCGGTCTGTGGGACTTAGTACGCCCGCATCCTATTAGCACAGCATTAGGTCTGAGACTTCCGAATACGATCCCGGCACCACTTGACGGCAGGCCCTGTTTAAATAAACCGCCCCGGAGCGTGCAATCCAAATTTGTGGGGTACACATTGCGCTTCATCAGTTCATCGAGCAAGTCCGTGGCCAAACAATCGTAAGGTACTGGCTCAGCAAGCGCATGGTTCCTGCCGTTATTAATTAGGCGTATAAAGGCTACCAGCACCTAGATGCTTTACTTGACATCACGGCTTCTGATGTCCGGGCCCCACTGCGCAGCCCCCTACCAGACCAACGGATGTATCCGACTACCACAGATTAGTGACCTACCGTTAACCTGTGCTGGTAAGGAATGTTCGAAAGAGACAAGACCAGTGGTGCTGCCTCGTGCTAGACCTGGACATTCTTGAGAGGTGCACATCGCCACGTTTGGTGTAGTAGATAGTGACGTGACTGATCCACTCACGACCGGACGACTTATTCACGATCTCCCCTTTTTCAGACGGCCAATTCGTAAACGACCACACGGATGCAGCCAGCATTTTCTCTCCGAGATTCGAACTTGACGACTCAATTGCAGCCGAGTTCATACACCAGCAAGAGATTCACCCGGACACTGAAGTCCATGTGCATACCGGCGGTGTGACGTCGGCCTTTTGCACTGTATACAGACTCTCACTACCGACTTCTTAAGCCGCTCAGACCACCGTTCTTTTGATGGTCGACTCCAACATGCTACCACCTGGGTGAGACCTGCTTGGCCGTTTCTTTTGCGGCTACGCCAACAAGATCGCCATCTGTACCACTGACAGCGGATTCCGGTCTTGTACGTCATGAAAGAGGATGGTAAAGTATTCGTTACCGGTCATGGCTTTTCCGTTGAAGTATCCTCGTACTCTCCCTGCACCGAGCGTCGTCCTTGAGATGGACGCTTCCGACACCGGACGGTGCGTTCTCGAGCCAGCCTCCCGTCTCGTGCTACGTTATGTCTTTATCGCGGAAGAGCGACTCAATATCCGCACCAGTAAAGCCGACGCTACTATTGGCTTCGAGATTAACTACCGGGGGCTTTGGTCTTGTGCGTTTGCAATACATGCTTTACGCTGTGATAACGTACCGGGACTATGCCCGTAGACGTCCGTTTCATGTTGAACAACACGTCTGCCGTGTCATGGCAGAACAAAATGGCGACTAGCAACCACCGAGCGCAAACTATCACTCTTTTGATAGGACTATGAGAGCTCGTATTCGGTCTTCATTGCTCAACAGTCCACGTGGATGGTGCACAGATCGGATCACTGAAGCCGGCTCGCGATATCCAGGTAGCATCGCCATGGCTAGTTTATTTGATCAACGAACAATTGTTTGGAAGCAGGTGGACATCACAACCGGTATTTTAAGACTGGAAAGGGTCTGGCACTCCGTCTCCGAGCACACTCCGTCGCAGCATCGACATACGTCAAGTATAAAGATGCGCTAGTAGTCTGGTACATCCAGACTTCTTGTCGCAGAATTCAGCCAGCATAACTTGGCTACCATTTAAGTTGCAATTCGTTTCTGATTTCGTTCTGCACGACTTCCAATACAGCTACGATTCGAGTAGGTCCATTCGCGGTTCTTTTATCGCGGCCACTCTCCGTACACTCATCATCTTTTTAAAGCCTCTGCGATCAAGTTCCAAGCGATCATTCACAAGTACGCATGGTCATCAAATGCATCAATCGTCTCGACGGCCCCGCCTTACGCAGGTCGCCGGTTTCGCTGCAACTCTTAATACAGTGCCACACTACGCTCGACCTATCAATTCCTCGAGATCAAGCTCTCTGGGGGCTTTATTTTGTATATAGCTTCTTCTTTCTACTCCGACGCTCGGAAATCGCGTCAGCCTGCAAAACGTTCTCACGGTTTACCTTGAAGGTAGAAGATATTGCTGTACTGGGCCACAGTGGATCAGCCACAATCGTCGCCAACAAGGCCGCGTCTGTTCACATACGCCTCAAAGGGGCGAAGCCAAACCGGCGAGGTGAACCTACGCAGAGAGTGCTCGGCCGTTCAGGTCACAAATGGCTATGCCCAGTGTTCAGCGCTATGTGTCTCCTGAAGGCCCATCATACGCTACCACCAGCGAATCCAGTGGCGATGTTCGTCAGCAATAATGGCATAATCAACTGCATCTCAGCGTCTTAAATAGCAAAGACAGTTCGTCAGACCGGCTTGACGCTTGGCTTTGACCCGGCAGCGTTTAGTACCCACTTCTTGCGAGCTGGTGGGGCAACACACATGAACCGCGCGGGAATCGACGCTACTACAATCCAGTTCCACGGACGATGGGCTTCTGATACATTCAAGCAATAGACTCGGTAAGGAATCCGTCGAAGGCCTGGTAAGCAAGATCATTGTCGGATCGAAACAGTTGCGGCGCCTACAGTAAGGGCTTACGGAATCCACGCAGGGGGTGGTCAGATCATCAGTAAGTTGAAGCCAATTTCGTAAGCTCCTTTTGAATGTAGCCTTATGTGTGTTTCACCACGACTGTGTGTATCAAGGAAATTGAGTTTCTCTTCAAGAACTTGCATTCAACACGCTTACGCAAATGGCCTCTTTAAAAGGGGAATTTCCACATTTACCACAATATATCTTATTGTGGTATGAGAGGTTAATGGAAATCGATATGGATTGCGCGTTTAGCTAGCGAATCAGCAATCATCACTTTCCTACACCAACTACCTGTTAATGATCGAGCTCCTACGAACTCTATATATTGAATTGCATCGAAATGTTTATTCCGATCGATGTTGATTGTGGAACGCAGTACTTTTTTTTACAAACTTAACCCTTGGAGACCGAGAGTCCGCCTCAGGGACTCTTTGAATCTGACCAATAAGAGTGCTATATATAGCTATTTCTGCCAATACCGTGCCGTTATTTACAGCAACGTCACAATGTACTTTCTACTAGAGTCACCAGACTTGAGTGTCGGTATGACATAAGTGGGCCAAAAAAGCATATTTGTCCAATCATATGCCTGAGTTAGAGGATGTGGGCCTTACCAAAACAACCTCATATACATGTACTGCGCTACGCAATGTACAGTGCTGCACCCCGTCTTCGCGGGGGTGGACCATATAGGATTTGCAAATAAAAAATGTTTTAGCAAACGAATTATTTTTCATTTAGATTTATGATCATTACATCCGGAAGTTTATCAAGCGCGAAAACGTGGTGCAGTACTTTACATAGTACGGTACAGTATCATTCTTGCGGTAAGATTGGAAAGGTTCACTAAGCCTCTGTTACTACCGACTAAACGTAGTTGAAATGATTTTCAATCAAAAACTCTTTATTTGCACAGCTGTGTAGTAATTTCTGGCAAGGCGTGCTCTCGCCATAAGCCCATTACTCGAAAAGCTGAAGCTTTCGATCACAGCATATGGCACTATGGAGCAAACAAGCACGATACGCTAGAAATAGGTATGAGTAGATATTAATACACGGGTACCGGTAGATGAAGTCATAGATGAATTCGGGTCGGGCAAGATACGCGTTAGCCAGTGGTTAGATGATCTCAGCGCCCCTGGGGCATGAAGACGAAGTGCGAATCGGGGTGGATGAGCCGGACGCGCATGCACTGATGATGAAGATATTAAAGTTCGTGTGTATCGACGATTGACGGCAAGCACAGCATACATGTATTATAATAATCGTTTGGGATAGGCGTAACCTCACATCGTTGTGTCCTCTCATGGCATGATGCAAGCCGACCACGGTTAGTTTTTTGTGGCCACAATTTGCTTCATCGCAGCGATAGCATGTACAAATGTCACGGTTAGTTTTTTTGTGGCCGCAATCTGCTTCATATCGCTCACAGCATGTGGAACGGCGGGAATGATTAAAAGCTTTGCTCTCGCACGACGACATCCAACAGCCCAAGTCTTTATCAACTATAATACATGTAACAGGACTCTTCATTTTCGATTTTCCTTACTTCGGGTCAAGTCTACCAATTCAAGCCCACCTCAGCTATGCCCTCCCTGACTTCTATCGCTTCCGCAGCCTTTGCTTTGGCTCTGCTGTCCGTCTCGAACGCCCAACACGCAACTCAGCAGCAGCAGCAGACCCCCCACCAGTCAAGCAAAGGAGCTGAACCTGACAGCAGCATGCTGCTCGCGGCGTTGAACGACGTGGACTCCTACAAGTCGTCCACGCTCATTTGTCTCTACAAGGTCAACATGCTGGATGTTAAGAAAGACACCTACAACTACAGCGTCACCGGATGCAAGGTGGACCCCGAATTTGTGGGTCGTTGCCCCGACCTGACCACGTTCCCTGGTTGTGGCAGCTACAAGGTCGTCCTCACCTCAAAGTCGAAGAAACCCAAGGTGATGTCGATCAAGTAGGCGTCGAAGTAAGGCGCCGTGAAAGTGGTAGTTGAACCACACTCTTTCGTTGTTTGAGTATGCCTAAACCATTTTAGGCTCCACAGAGCGTAATGCAAAAAATACTAATTCGAGTTTTTAATACTACATGTATTAATACTGTAGTAGCCATCTTCTATAATAGAGTAGACTACCTACAATACATTTTTATGCACATTCTACTTTAATGGAGAAAATTGAGATGTGGCAGAAATATTATTTCTAAAAAAAAACGGCTTTATAAAACTTTTATGAGATTCTTAAGAGTGAGAGGTTGTTGTTCAGTAAGGAATGAAAAGGAATTTATAAATCGCTGGTAATACCGGTTCTGGCATGGTCCCGGTCAACAAAGTCAGTAATACCGGTACAGTATTAGCGAATCGTCGACGACGATTGAGTCAGCAAATAAATCTCCTTTCTTGGAGACAATCCTGGGCTCAACAGCCGAGATATAGGAATTAGCTGTGCTGCAGTCTCCCCAACAGCCCTACAACACAGCGTATGGCACAAGTACCATTGGTACGTGTACAGTATAATACTATAATACACGTGCATCAAAACGTACCGACAATCCTCTTTGGAGTATTATCCCAAAAAGTGATACCCTCTACATGTATTATAGTTTAGGAGGTTGGACTCCATCCAACTTGGAGACTCCAACCCGCAGCAGCGATTGATAGTATCTCAAAAATAATACTACTGTAGTAGCTTTTTTGTTACTCTTACTACTGGTATAAGCGAATATCGATATGCGGATATTGGAGATTTCGTAAATATCAGGAAGTCACTCTAAAATAGGAGTACAAGTACAGTACTGCACCATGTTTTCGCGCCCTCGAACCTATGATAAACTTCCGGATGAAATGATCCTGAATCTAAATTAACAATGACTTGTATGCTAAAATATAATTGTTTTTGGAAGTCCTACATGTATTTGGTCCACCCCCGCGAAAACGGGGTGCAGTACTGTATCTGCAAAGCACCAAACCCCTAATAATTACTATTTTGTGGCACTTAAAACCACTAAATTCATTTGGTTAGTTACGCCCGAAAAGGTCCAGCAACGAAATCTTCTTTTTCCTTCCCCCCTTGCTACCCAATTACACGAGCTCGTCAACGACTATGACATCTTCTGCGTGCTAAGAACTCTTTGATAAACATAAGGTCTTTTGCGTGCAAGCGCGACAGCATCACGGCAAATTCATCGGTGATGGTGTCCTCGTCTTAAGACGGGTGCGGGTATGCATAGAATTGTAGAGCTCCACGCTCCAGATAAGGACTTCGGGCGTGCTCACGCTGTACAGCTTTGCAGCCGTGACATATTCAGCAGTATGCATAAATGCGATGGAGCACTACAAGAGGACCATCGGCGATGGTACTCTTGTCATGGTACAGCTCTACATTCCGCGATACATGTGATTTTATTGATACGGCTAACAAAAATAAATAAAATGTACTGGGATTATAAAAAAAAATTATATTTCTGTTTACTTAATTAAATCTCAGTGAATTTTAATGGGTACAGAAAATATGGACTTTTCCCACTAGTGCGCAAAAAAAACGACGTGCGGCACAAATGATTAGAAGAAAAGGCTAAATCGCAGCAGTCGTTTTGTACCCATATTCCTCACACGTTAAACACAAAAAAGGGTACACTCATCTAATAATCCGCTCATCATATCAGTACAAGGAGGGACAACTAGTAGTTTCAATTAAAGATACAAGCTTCTACGAAAGCCGCAATGCCTGCAACTTCAATCTTCACTTCATTCTTCTCACACGTCCCAGTAGTACAAGCCGCGCATGGATCTACCAGAAACAAGTCGTCGGTATAGTGCAGCGGTGGCGGCAGCCAAATTCGCGGACCAGCGTCTGAAAGCTCGAGCACTCGCATATTACAACGGCATCCTGCTGCGGTTCGCAGAGTTCTGCCGCGCAGAAGGGTTCCCGGACCCTCTTAAACAGCGCTTCTTTCAACTACCAAATGTCATTGCGGCCAACATTAATTAACTCGCGACGAAGGACAAGAGACAATGACCCACCGAGAAGCACCGAGCTGTAATTAGTTGGCACTACACGAAACCAGAGATGCTTGCTGGCGGTCATCCGCATGACGCTGAGTGACCGATAAGGCCGCAGATAGGGCCTTGTGGCACATTGCAACCCGGCCCGATCTGCTGCTATTAAACATATTCTCGCCGGGATTAGCAAGGCAAAGAAACGACATCGAACACTAAAGCGAGCACTTCCAATGTCGTTGGTGATGCTATCAAAGATTATCATTTTCCTCGAATCTGAGTCGACATTTAGCGAGACGGTGAGAGCGCAGTGTTTTGTTGGCTTCTGATGCGATATCATATTCTAGTGCGTCGTTGGAATGACTGCAGGATATGAGCTACATGCAGCACTCTGACGGCGGTGATAAGGATGGACGTGGGAAACCGGATGCTGCAATTGACAGCATGCCTGATACTCTATCATCCGCGGTCGTTAGCGAGCTAAACACGCGCTGTTAGGTGGCTTACGCGACATCGTTAAGAATACAGGGGCAACCCCAACTCGACCCAAGACACGGTACAGCAAGATTGCACAAGTGATCAGACCGCGCAAGTTTGCGACGACGATACAGACACTACGCATTTGGTCTCGGAGTTTCCGGGTGCAAAGTAGTGGAGACTTTACGTTAAACAGTATTGGTCGCCTAATCCAGCGTCTTATCAATATCGAGCGGGCGTTGACATGCTCTCACATGAACGAAAGATTAAGCGCTCACAGATGTTCAAGAATGAAGATCATCGCGCAGTTTATTAAGGCTGAGTTCTATGACGACCTGGATTTATTTAAAAGAACCTTTGCGGTCACATGTGGGGAGAGCTGACGGCTGGCAACATCTTTGCTGACAATTGAAAGAGGAACGACAACAGTCCTCGTCGTCCTTAACCCTTCTAGAACGGTATTCTGTATCCTACAGAATAAGCGTTTTCGCAGTATTTAATATCCAGAAATGTTGGCTGCGCTGTCGAATCTCGCATCTATTATTTTGTATGTGTGCTGATCAGTCGACCGCTCCTAATAGATCTGCGCTGGGTAGATAGCCGGGGATTAGCGTGTTGGCATAGACAGACGAGTATAAGGTTTAAAAATTAAGATGACAGCCCACACAAACGCGTGTCAGCCACTCCATCTTTCCCCCATTCGGAAAGATGAACGGTCCTGGAGAGAAGTCGTTCACGCAGCTGTGGCGTGACCTGTGCAAGGAAGGATGGAAGGCTCGTAAGCCTACCGGTATCGCTAAAGACCACCGCTACGTAAAGCCAGGAATCAAGGGCCGCCTCGATGATTCGCGACGCGGATTAGACTTCTTTAAAGGTGGGAGGATGTGATTGTAGCTAATAATTTTCGTTGTACTAATATCTGCTTTGATCCAGGTGAGAAGGATCTTATGGCGTTTGCTCGTCTCTCAGGCCTCCTGGATCACCAACCTTCCAGCGCATCAGTGGGCTCTATCGTCCGACGACCCATTGGCAAGCAAGCAGCTTATGCAGCCATCGGTGTTGACCCCCCATGCGTTCCATCCCCCACGACAAACCAGGCTTCAGTGGCGCCGGCCACAACTGCGAGTAGAGAATTGGTCGCGACTGTTTCTTTACTGACTTCCCTCGGTTCAGCACCTGATGATACGCATACAGCGGCGGTTATCACGAAAGTAGTTGACGCTCAAGCGACAGAACCATCCGGTATGACAGATGCTACAGAGCAAGGTGATGGAGCAGATGATGTTGTTCAGGATGATACAGAATTGCATCCCAGGGAGAACGCGACAGATGAAGAAGAAGGCAAAACTGAGAGCGAAGATCTGAACGAGACTGAAAACTTCGTTGATTTGGACGTGTTCGACAGCGATAACTTCATGGAGGGTCTCCGAAAGGAGCCCCTGTTTGGCCCGACAGCTGATGACGATGTGAACTTGGTGGATAGCGCTGACTTCTGCGATTCCGATTCAGATGCAGATGATGATGGGATATTGGAAGACAATGAGGTGATTACGTCTTCTCTAGAAGGTACCAACGATGTTGAAGATGTCCCAATGACTGAAGACGTCTCTGAAGCTGAACTGTTGGGGTTTACGGAAGATGCCTTACGTGATATCGCTGGAAATGGAAGGGTGACGTATGACGAAGAGCACAGCGGTAAGCCCGGATAGCACAGAATAAATTAAAACACATATAAACTAAATCTGTACATGACATATTTGCAACAATGTAGATGATTTTCAAGTTGATGCAGCTGCGGACTATTATGACGGGGAATTTGGGCCTACGCGTTCTGCAGTTGCGTACGCAGATTCTCCATTGAAAATGTTCTTTTACTTCTTGCCAAAGGAACTATGGAGTCATATCGCCAAAGAGACGAACAGATACAGAGCCCAGAATATCACCGTCATTGCCACGTCACGTAGGAACAAGTTGCTGGCTCGGCAGGCTAAGGATCCTCGCATCAGTGTTCCTGATTTGGCGGATATTGAAGAAGGGCTGAAGAAGTTCAAGGATATACAGCCCCATGAGATCGTACACGTCGTAGCATTACTCATTGCTCGCGCAATAGCACCGATTCGAGATGGACTTGCCAAACATTGGTCTACCGATGAAGATGGTGCTGTTCCACGAGCAACATTCTCTCGCTTCATGAAGCGTGATCGCTTCGTAGCGATCTTAAAGTTTCTTCACTTCAACAACAATGAACAAGGTGGAGTGCTTGTGGATACGGCCTGGAAAGTTCGACCGCTACTGCAAGCTGTTGAGAAAACGTTTCGCCGTGGATATCGCCTCGGAAAAGTAATCTCTTTTGATGAAGGCATGATGGCTAATCGAAGCAAATACAACCCAATGCGCGTCTTCATGCCAGACAAGCCCTGCAAGTATGGCACCAAATTCTACATGACGTGCTGTGCTGACACCGCGTACTGCTCAAGGTAAGACAAGCTATTTTAAATAGTACCGAACATCCTATTCTGGAGGATACAGATTAACATGGTGTGTACTTATGGTATTCGTATGTGATATAACTTAGAGTGAAAATCTACTGTGGAGCTGACAATCGAAGCAGAAGAAGAGAAAAGCACCAACAGACACACTGGGACTTGGCCCAAAAGCTGTCGTAAGCAATATCTCGAAGGTGTTGATGGACCAGCCGAAGAAGCGACTGATTGTTACCGACAGTTTTTACTCTACCGTATCGCTCAGTCTGAAGCTGCTGGACATGGACTTGTACCACGTCGGGACTACACGTACCGACAGGTTAGGTTGGTGCCCAATTCACTTCACGCAAAAGAAAAGACCACAGCGCATGCCACGTGGAACCTACCGTATTGCCCAAGCGCGAGACCACCCCGAGCTCGTCGCACTGAGCTGGATGGATTCCAAGCCAGTGAACATGCTCGCTATTGGATGTAGAACGCGTCGCACCAGTGTTCTCCGCACGCAGAAGGATGGAACCCACACTCCAGTTCCGTGTCCACAGCTGGTCGTGGACTACGGCCTCGGTATGGGTGGAGTTGATGTCCGCGACCAGCTACGACTTCACCGCTACAGTATTCAAAGTGCATTTCGCTCCGGAAGTATTACAAGCAGCTATTCCTGTGTATCGTAGACATGGCCGTTGTCAACGGTTACATTGTTCACTGCATTACAGTCAAGAAAAGAGGAGAGAAGCCACCTACACACGCAGAATACCTGCGCCGCTTGCATGTACAGCTACTGGCGCTGCGTACAATCAACTTCGAGACGCATCTCAGCGCAGAGGATCTAGTTTCAGGGCCGATCCCCCGCCAACAACACTCGTTAGTGAACACAGACGATTTCTACACAAAGGGAACGCAGCACAAACGAAGACAATACTTGTGCAAAGTGTGCTCCGCGTACTCCGATGCCAATACCAAGTCATTTGAGACCAGCTTCTTCTGCCAGGAATGCAGTGACGCGTTTGGTGGACGGGTGCCGCTTTGCCGTCAAGTACGGCACGTCGAAAGCGGTAACTCGCTAACATGTGCGCAGATTTGGCACGACACTTGGAACGATGGTAAGTGCATTCCGCCAGCTTTAAAAAAGAAGATAAGATTCCGTAAGCGTAAAAGAGATAATGAGACTGAGGAATAAGATAACCGTAAGGGTAATAAGATAAGAACACTTACAAGGCGTATAGCGACTTCGTAGTGGCGCGCGCAGAGAAGAAATTGCCCTGTTCCTCCTCACTAATCCGTTAGTTAGGAACTGGGCAAATTCTTCCACTGCGCGCGGCCCAGGTTTGACGCGCGCTGTTTGGCGCCAAGATGGGTGGCTGAAACATAGAGATGGCCACTTCCAGTGATAGTACCGAAAAGGACGGGTATTGCTTGGTAGGAGGTTTTGACCGAGTTCTGTTCAATCGGGAGCCAATAGAAAATCGCTATTTGATCTGATGGTGGATACATTGTGGGATCTATGCACACATCTGTGGCTTCTTTGCGTTTAATCTGCTCCGTTTATTTACAACAGGCGCGAAATGGCTCAACACGGCATACTTTTCGCAGGTTTTCTGGCATACTTTAATCAAGGTATTTCCTTAAATATTCTGTAGGATACAGAATAAGAGGCAGAAGGGTTAATCGCACAGTCGTCCTTAGTTGTGCTATATATTCAATACAAATTATTACTCTATCCGCTAGTTGTGTATATTCAAGACATGTATGTATCAATATGTCATCACATTATCAAAGGCACCACACTATTTATCATTCATAATCTCATCCGAGTCCGAAAAGCCTTTGAGGTCGCTCGGGTGGTACTCGTCCGCACTGATGTCATCATTCCTGGCCTCGCTTTCCGCAGCTGACGCACTGTCGGACTCCTCGTAATCAAATGCGCTGTCGTCGTTGATATTGCCATTTTCGTCACTTGGTGAATTCAATGCGTAGAACCCCGAAACCGGGAATAGATGCAAGCAAAGTGAGCACTGCATATTCTTGTGCTGGTCTTGCCTAGAAACAGCTCGCTGTACTCCACAAGACAGTGCATATGGAGGGTGTGACGACATTGCGGTCCTTCGAGAGCTATCCCAGTGATAACTGGCGCGTAAATAGCGAATGCTCCTGGTGCAAAATGTAGCCAAACGTTGAGTCGTGCGGTCGTACAAGATCCGTTTTCCTTATCATAAATCTGAAACAGCTCTATTGACTCATTCGTCTTCCAAACATAGACCTACAGTAGACATAATGACACGTTCACACAAACAGGAAACATATTTCTTTTTGAAATATTTAAAACACATTATTTTTCTTCTTAAATTTATTTCTTTAAAAAGCTTTTTAAAAACAGCTTGTGACTATGTGGTTCACATGAAATATGAACATTCCGTCATTTCGTAAAAAAAAGCTCTACGATGATGGCGTGGAGCTGCGGTCTGCTGCTGCTGTGCGTGGTGGGCGTGACGGGAAGGAGTCCAGTGGATGAGGAACTCATTGCAGCCGAGGTGGACGAGACGGTGCGCGCATTTGCGACTGTGGAGAAGCAGCTGAACGCGGCGCAACAAATGTCCGAGCTCTTCTCCTTGGAGCACACGCAGTTGCAGCTGCTCTCCCTGGAAACGCGAGCCAAACTGTCTGTCATACAGGAAGAAGTAGAGAAAGAAATGGAGACGGCAATGCGTGAAGTGAGTCAGGTGCGTCAAGACGCACTGGAGAACGTGACGACGTGGCAGAAGACGCTACAAGGACTTAAAGAAGCCACGCAGAAGAACAAGCAGACGCTACAGAAGATCAGAGAGGAGAAGGAGAATCACACACGAGATATTCAAAGAGAATTGAAGCTGCAACAAGCACAAGAAGCGAAAGTTAAGAGACAGTTGGAAATGTTACAAGAGCTGGAGAGACAGCGAGCGTTAGAGAAGCAACTGGAGCAGCAGGAGGTGAATAGATTGCAGGAATTGGACCAACAAGAGCTTGAGAAGCAGCGAGCTCTACATCAGCTACGAATATTGGAAAAGGAGACGCAACAAAAGCTGCAGAAGGAGCAGAAAATGACGACAACTAGTAGCTCGTACTTAACGCAGAGCGAGAATACTCCGTCCTTGGAGGAAGTTGAGCGTGCGAGCACAGTAAAGAGAGTGCTGACTTGGTACGTATCGACAGAGCGAGCGGTGATGAGTGCAGCGACCTCAGTTTATCGACAGCTGGTGCTGCCTGTGGCGGTGATTCTCGGGTTCTTTCTCTTGTTGACGGTGCTCATTGCTAAGTACAATGCAATACAACACGCGAGACGCAATCGACGAGTCTTGTACTCTGGATATCCGAAAAGTTATCGGCCTAAGACAAAGCAGCAGCCAGAAGAGGATCTTCGACCTCGCGTACGTCGACCACTTCCACGACGTGATCCGAATGGATTATTGGAAAATTGAAAGATTCTTTTTGTGGCTGACGAACGAAAGACTTGATGAACAGTCAAAGAACATTTATTTAAACTATTGCAAGCGCACGAGTTTCTCGAGTAGAAATGAAAAAGAAAAAAAGATTGAAAAGGAGGTAATGTATCTCTGAGCATCTTACAACAAATATTGGAGATGTAAATGTTCAATTCGGTAGAGTAATACACCATTTGATGGAAGGCCAACCCTGCAGCGGTAGTGAAAAAGAAAAAAAATGTGGCGCTCTCACCAAACCACCCCGGTACGTTATCTAAATAAAAAAAATGAGCTCACTTCAACCCGATGATTCCTTCATTCTATTTTAACCCTCCACCGATGTCAAGTAAAACGTAGCGCTATCAGCGTGAGTAATCGACTGGAAATGCTAACCGAACTGATCGCAACTAGCCGAGCGCCGCCGCTACGCGGCGGTAATTTAGGTTTTACTCTAGATTTTTGCCTTCCCGCCTTCGCTTCGCTTTGGCGGGATAATTAGTCCAAATCCTCTGAGTCCCCCATGTGCCTAAATCGACTTCTTTATTTTTATAAATCTGCGTTTCTTTTGCTACAAATTGCTGAGCTCCCAGTAAGCCGTGTAAATATTTCTACCGGTACAAAAGACTGAGACCCTAGCATCATACTTACCATGCTCATAAACGATTACGCTAGTGATCTTGGCAAAGTCTCTTTGTTGTTGTTGGCGATCACTGTACCTTAATCTTCCACCCAGAAGCACCTGCACTTCAGTCTAAAAACGCTGAATAATATATTTAGTTTAGCGTCGTGATCGATTTCACGGGCCGTTTCTGAAACCTAGATTGCAACAATGCAAAGAATATCTGTCCAGCTTGCATCAAATACCCGCTTGTACTGCCTGGTTAAGCTTGTAATAAACTGACTATTAACCACTTCGCATACCAAACTCGCTACTTTGAAAGAAAATTAAAAGTGTAACAGTTTGAATATTTAATAAAAATATTCAGGCTGTAGCATTTTCTTATGCATTGAAGTGTGTTCATTTTGTGCTGATTCAGAATTAGTCATTAGACACTCCAATCTGTGCCTGTTATGGTTATACTGTAGCCTTTGGATATTACGATGCGTCGCACGACGCCTTTTGTTGACGGCGGTATTTTTATTTGATACTTAAACGATGATTCCAGGATGGTTAAACGTAGATTAGGCTCTAAGTTGATTAACGTTTCTTTACGGGCCTACTTATAATAACCATAATTTACACCTTTCATGTTGTGTTGTTATCTTACCGCTGCATGTAAAACCTTATTCTACGCCTTGTCGGCAACGCGTCTGCCTATTAAGAAGTATCAGAATTTTGTTGTCTAAATAAACGCTTAGGAAACAATACAGTAGTAATTGTCATCAGCACATATTACTTCTTTTCCACGTCAATCTAAACTATCTATCTTTGTGGATCTAGTGACAACGTTTATAAGCACAGCTTTGTTCTTACGGCAAGCCCACACGACCGGCTACTGCTGTACATGTAACATGTACGATTTAGCAATACCAGAAACCCACTCAGATAACTTATTATTAATAATGTTAATATCTTTACAATAAAAAAATTGAAATTATCATTTTAGTCAGTGTAACTCGCAGATCCTACTGAGTACAGAGTATTTAGTATACTTGAACCATGTCCTCGGAAACACGCATGCTTACGTGTACGCTAAGCACCCTGCCCTCCGTTTAGTACTCAAATATCAATGCATTATGAAAAAGTATAAAATATTAAAACGATGCCGCCTTCGGATAATGTATTAGCTTTGTGCAAATCCCCATATGTAAACTGGGAAACACATGCATTTATTGATGTCAACTACACGTTCTAGTTTTAACCAATTAAGGCCACCTTCGCTGCGCTCGGCAGCCAGTAGAAATATTTAAATTATTTTATCCAATGATTTGTCCGGAAAAGCGTGACAGGCACGACAATTTAGTGTGACGGACAGACAGGTTGCTGCAGTAGATGTTTAAGACTAGCCGTTCGCCGCCGCTACGCGGCGGAGTGGCATGGTTTGTTGGAGATGAGGTGGCCGCAAATTTAAGTGCTTCTTGGTGTCGCGTGTTTTGAGAGCGTGGTTCACCCCGTAGACCTTGGCATCGTGTATTTAACCACTTGCCTTTCCGTAGTATCATGTGGACCCGTACAATATCGTGATTTGGTACATTTCGGTTATCCGTACTGCAGGTTGTAGTCATGTTCTTCAATGGCCTGCGATCTTATGTGATCTTCCCGGCATCGTGGTTTCCTGCTCACCCGTGGTCCATAATGCTTGGTAATTATGGACCCTCTCTCTTGGGCTCATGCTCTTCAGTAGTATGACCCTCTTTCGTGGATGCTAACTATTTCCTGATCTCAAACGTTTACGGGGGCTGCACTGGTTTCGTGGTTCATAGTCTTTTGTGGTCGTTGGTTTCCCATCCAAGTACTCTACCTGAAGGGTCCTAATCCGTGGTTTGGTGCCTCCACGCAGTCGTGTTGTTCGGTCGCCCGTGTATCGCGCTCTCCTGGTAAGATTCCATCGACCGCGTTACGACGCTATGGAGCAATCGCGGTGTGGTAATGGTGTTTATGGTATTGTGCTCGCGTAGTGCATCTGCGTTGCCCGTGTTATCGTGCTCTACATGGGCTTCGTGCTCCACGGTGTGCAATCGTGGTCACCCCAAGCACCCCCGTGATCTTCGTGGCTGGTCTGCCGTCCGTGCAATCGAGTTTTAATGTGCTACTGTCCTCCGTGGCTCGGGGAGCTGAGCTTCTACGCTGGTATCGTGCTCCGTGGCTCAAAGATCTCCCGTCTATAGCTCCTGTGGCTGTGCTCCCCTATGGCTTAGTGGCACAGTCCATGCTATCGTGTTAGCTTGCGATGTTGCGGTTAGTCTGTCGTCCGTGAGATCGCTAGCTACCGTAGTGTCGTGCTGTCGGACTCGGTGAGCTCCGATTCTACCCTAATATCGGACTCCAATGCTCGGATGATCTTCCGTTTATGGTACATCGCGTACACGTTTGGTCGGTCGACTGTGCTCCGTGTTGTACCGTGGTGCTATGGGAGAATTACTGTCCGTGCACTCTTGCCGCTACGTGCTCTACAGTGGCTTCGAAGTTGCGTGCTCTTCCGTAGCCGTGCATTTCAGCATGCTGGGGTGTCTATGTATTTAGTTCCCTTCCGTGGCCCGTACGCTCCCGTCATATTCTCGTTCTTCTGTTCTTTCCATGGCTGCGTGCACTTCCATCTTTCACGCTACGTAAAACACTTCGTGGTTTGCATCGGCTAAATCTTCTATCATCGTCCATGACGTTCCGTGCTTCGTGTTGCTGTTCTATCCCATCGTTTTTCGTGCTCTTGCTGAGTCGCGTGCCTCCGCGCAAACTTGATCACAAACGCTGTTCCGATTTTGTTTGATGTACACAACATATATTGCTGGAAAGATCACACAATATCTTAAGGTCGTGTGCAAATACAGAGGAAGATGATACTTTTCCCGGGGGCAGTGTGGGGTGCAGGGGGGTGTCGGGTGGGAAGTCATAATAGTCATATTTTAAAGTTTTCACATCCTAAAGTATCAATTATTAATAGTAGTAGTAGAGGTGTGATTTATTATAAACGTTAACATAATAATTATGTGGACTACTACTACAAATAACTGCAAGCAAAAATATGAAATGTCTTAAGAATAGTACTACGCAAAACAGTACTGTAAGTTAAATTATTACAAACCTACTACGAAGCAAATCAAATCATATTTAAACCAATAAGTACTAATGTTTTGATTGAGGCCGAAGTATGAGTCACCGAAGCCTACAAATTTTATCAACAGCACCTACGACGATAGAGAACGTGTGTGCTCATCGGCGCCTTTTAATTCAGCTAACTAACGCGTACACAGGCAGCGCCCTTCGCGTGGCCTTGCATACCGCAGCTGAAAATGAAAGCAAAATGAAATTTGAGCGGTACATTTTAAGTACGATGTGTTGACCACATACAGTGTGTACACCACATAATTCGATTCTAGCCAATCGAGGCCGCCTTCGCTGCGCTCGGCAGCCAGTAGAACGCGCGTATTAGCGTGAGGATTATTAACCCTAGCCCGTTACGGACGGCCTGACGGACGGACAGACACCAGACTCCACTAGGGGGGTAAGATTGTATACCGGTAAGCCAATGGTGCACATTTGCAACCGAGAGCAGCTCATTGACTGAATGACCAGTATCGTCCATGATTGGGTCAGTACTGCACTAAATGCGGCGTTCGATTTGCAAGAAATGTTGTAGGCGTCGAGTGCTTTTCTGGCTGGGTTTCTGTATGGGGGTGCGAAACTGGACATAAGGCTACAGTACAACGTTTCTATCTTTATTTTAATAGAGACAATACTCAATGTTGTTTTCGAGTACATCATTAAGTATAGCAGCTTATACGCTTGTCAAGCATACATTCACACTGGTGGTGCTGCCCTTGCTCCAACGCGTATAAGTAAAAACAAATCCTGGCAATCCCACGCAGCCGCTTGTGCAGTGAAGCCATGAGGCATAGGCCCAGCGTATGGGTCCTATCGAAGAGGGTATTTCGTAACTCGCACTGTAGGTCAGATAAAAAACGGAATGCAGCAAGAGCGCGTCGGTCTCACGTTCTTGCTGCTAAGAAATAAACAATATGATAAGGCTGACTGACTGCAGGGTTTTGCGCCTTGCTCGTCGTGTTGTACAGTGGTCGGGTACTAGCGAGGTCAAACCTTATGCTCACATGTACGCTGTAGTTTTATATTGCCAATAGTCTACGCCATCACTTAGATAAAATTGATGCCCTATAGGAGCAGATTAATTGTGACAACGTCATCACTATTGCTGTATACACCGAATTTACCCCGAAATTACGTCGATACTACCTGAACTCCGCAGCTGGACGGCCTTCGGCTTGTGGGACGATTCACAAAGTTTATTTTTATAATTAAGTACCCGCATTAGCTCTCACCAACTATATTACACTGACGTCACGAGGCAGTGATGGCCAAAAATACATTGCGGGGCATTGTAAAAACATTAAGCGCAAACAATATCTACGGCAACTACCCCCCCTTGTCTATTGCAATACTCGGCGAGTTTGCAGTACTAATGCAGTACTACAGGGCTCCCGATTATGGCATGGTCTTTTCAACTATTTCTTATGAAATCATAAAATTATTTATTTCTTCGATTTCCTGGATGTTATTAAATATTTATTTACATAAGGAATCATCCGACATAATTTATGAGCAAAATCTCTTTACTTTAATGCGATGAGTTGGGACGTATCCGGCATTATGTACCTCTCACAACCAACCATGACTTTTCACTACTGTACTTAAATTCTCACTTCTCTAAGGACACAGCTTGCCCACGTCCTCACTTTTTAATTTGAGCAACTCGAACAAAGCCCCTCGCTAAGCTACTATGGTCCATTCCACCTACTTCTAACCTTGTTGAGAGGTTCTTTAGCGACACCAGGACGACGTACGGGCAAGAGCGCCACAGCTTGCAACCTATTACATTAGAAATGGTGCTGTTCTTACGCCAAAATGGTGAGTATTGGTCAGCTCAGACTGTCGACGAGGTCACTCGCTAATTTTAACATGGTGTTGGTTTGCTTTACATTATGCTCTTATTTATTGTCTGTGCGCAGCACATGACATAATGTATGTGATGTCACTAGTTGCCCAATGCCATTATTTATGGTTAAGGAGGGTTCCCATTAAATAACAATGCCATAATCGGGAGCCCTGCAGTACTAATCCTGCTGCAGAATGAGAGCTGGCTGGTGGTGGAGCGGTCAAATTCGCGCCCATTTTGAAGGCGCGAACGCTGCTGGCCACTCGATGGGCGCGCCAAAAGACTTGACGCGCAAACACTGCGACCTTTGGGAACCGACTTTAAAAGGGATCGCCGAAATCGCTGGAAAATATGTACTGCAGTTCCCAGCGTGGCCGCAATATGTATTGCAATACCCCAGAGCGCTTGCAATAAAGTATTTCTCAGTATTGCAAACAGTACCAATACCTGCAATGTATTTTTGGCCATCACTGTCACGAGGAATACTGACGTCGGAGCTGAACGCCCTCTTATAATTTGACATCCAAGTTGAGCACTGTTTTCGGCTTTAGCCAATCAAATTGGAGTTTAAACCCTGTACAATATTCTTACATTATTTACCAGGAATAGCGGCTAAAAATGAAGGGACCCTTACTGATTAAAAGGGACCAGTGATCGACTCGTTGTACGAGGGCTATGCTTAGATTGTGATAGTGAGTGGTTATCTTCTTAGGGGTAGGGTATCCTATACTTGGTTGCACTAAGTGTTGGGGACGAGGTCCCTCTGTGAAGACGGACCGTCGTGAATAGGTAAAACCTATGTTACGGAATAATTATATGTTAAGTGTGCGGTCTACACTAACGTTGTAGAGACACCATGGAGCCACCAGGACTGCAGGTCGAACTCGAAGAGAGCGCGCATGCGACCCTGGACCGCTGTCGTGAAGCACGACCGGCCAACACGATACGAGCGTATGCACCGAAACAGCGAGAATTTAAGTCATGGTGTGAAAGAAAAGGTTTCCACGAGACTACTCGGTACCAGGTTACTGCAGCCAAAATGCACTTGTTTCTTCAAGAAGAAGTGGTCGATCGACAAGTCCGCACCAAAGGTTCAGCCCGCAAAGTTAGTGTTGCTACAGTAGAAATGTACGTGAATGCAGTCTCAGATTTGTACAGCGATCAGCAAAGCCGAGGGGCGAATTCGCACCCGCATCCTCGCAACCGTCTCATTAAAGGGTTGTTGACGTCGCTGAAGCGGGAAAGCCACGCCAAGAACAAGCGAGAGTATGCGGATCGCGGAGTTGGTTCGCTGTTAGATGGATATTGCACGACGAATGATCTCGTTTCCATTTCTCGTTACTATATGAACCTAAATACTGGCAGTGACTTGCGCAACAGAATGAGCCATTTCCTTTGCCACGCGTGTCTTCTAAGAGGTGAATCTGCGCGTAATTTAGATTTACCAGACTTGTTCAGCGTGATATTGGAACATGAAGGATTTACAGAGTGTCGAGCGTTAGTGATGATCATGGAACAAGGCAAGACAAATCAGTTTGGGCGACGTGAATTTGGGTCTTGTATTAGACATCGCAATGTGGAGGTGTGTCCTGTAGGTGCCCTCGCTCTGTATCTCTTCTGGCGGTGGTCTGTACAAAAGGAAGCGGTTCCAGATTTTTTAGTGCCTGAACGATGGTACGACATTAAGCTACTCAAGTCAAACAAAGACATCACAACTCCAATGACATACCGTGCGCATTACGACGCTACCGTTAAAGCGTTTTCTGCGCTAGGGATGCGCTCGAAGGCCAAGACCCATGCCGCTCGAGGGTCAGGTGCCAGAATGGCTGAACTGGCTGGTGCTACGGAATCACAGATTAGACGATTAGGAAGATGGAATGCATCTGCAATGGAGGGATGCTACCTGAGCTCGACGCCACGCGCAGCTAAATGGCTTGAAAAGGGGGAGGGTACACTGACAAGCTGAGCTTTCTATCTACAGTACATTTACACGCAGTTAGCCGGCAAATGCAACGTGCTTCTTGTTTATCAGCCTTTTAAAACACAGTCAAAATATACTACATGTAGTACAAGTGGAAGAAAAACCGGTCGTTTTACCGTTTATTTGTAGTACATGTATAATACGAGTAGTCGTGTTAAGAAAAGACACAATTATTACTACTCACCTGTTCTACATGTAGTTGCAACAGACCCGCCTTCAATGGAAACTACCACGCGAAGCTATGCGGTCTCTTGCTGGATTCCCTCCGGATAGGCGAACATTTTTCTTGGATCGAGCGGCAATCGATCCCCCAGAATGTCTCCTGCGCGACGTGTTTCCGTTTGTTGAAACCTACATGGCAGCTTACATGCAACAGTCAGCACCACACGTAGCAACCGGAGGGTTTCTGGAGTTGTTACTATACCTTCGGGTGGTGCTTCTTCAAGACGCGGTTCAGCTGCGCGACCTTCACCCCACACACAAGATATGGATGCACCCACCGTTTAACTCGACAGGATTTGACTCATTTGCATTGGAATTTAAAGCAAAAATGCTCACTGAAAAGTCGCCACAGACAACGCATTTACACGAAGTTGTTCCAGACTTGATGGACCACCTAAAGCAGCAGCAGCAGCAAACAATAGCGCACATCGACAACAAGATCAACGAGATCAGTACATCAATTAACCTATAGCGACAGCATTTTCACGACTTACATCGGGGTCTTCAGCGGTCCGTCTTACTGTTGAGTGGGGATCAGCACAATCATCAACTTCTACCCCTGTTGCTGCGTCTCAGCATGCACCATTGCCTCCAACTTACAAGTTAGTGTGATCCATAAAAACAGTGCAACAAGTTTGGCAAGAATGGACGACCGGTATCCATGGAGGTCCAGCGGTACGCGACCTGGAGAAGCGCTACGGCTCAAACTGGCGCAACAGCCCCGCAGAAAAACGTTTCTTCTTTCGTCGTAAGCGAATTATTGATCGTGTTACTCTGGTGGCACAACAACAGCATGTTAGTGAAGCACAGGCAGTGTGCATTCTCGAGGGCCAACGTACACAGTCTCAGCTTACTCTGAACGCGTTGAGTGAGAGTTTAAAAGGCCGGCAGTAATCTGTCAAAGGCACGAATACATACCGTAATTTGTTAAAATAACATTTGTACGCGTCAGCGGGATACCACAAACTCAAACCTTTAACGCCATACATAACTCCCTAATTTACCTTCGTGTATGCCTTTCTTGGTGTACTGCATGTCATGTCGACCGCACAGTGCCCCAACGACTCAATCGCCTTCTTGGTTCATCACCTACCAGAGCGAAGTAGCCTCCCGTCTCGTACTCTCCATGTTGAGCTTGAGCAGCTGTCTCCACCACCTCTGCAGCGACGGATCCGACCTCCACCGACGTGTCGATGTCGTCTGTCTGAAGCTTCGTCTTTGCAGGCACAGCAGCCTCCTCCAGCACGTCAGGTGCCGTCTCCGTTGTCTCCGCTGCACGTCTATCATCACTCACCACGGGCTCCATGGCAATCGCTGCACCACGCACCACGTCGGTGACCAGATTCTCCATGGCCGCCTCCACGTCCGGGTCTGCCACGATCGTCTCGGTCGCTGGCTCCAGGACCTCCGGTTCGTACACGCTGATAGCAGCGCCTTTCATCGCACTCACTGCATCTACGATCTCTTCTACCACGGCGACGGTCTCCACCACCTCTGCAGCGACGGATCCGACCTCCACCGACACAGCCTCCACGACGGGTTCGGGCGCGTCCGGCACCCTTGATACCTGCAAGAGCTCGTCTCCTTCGACGCCCATTTCCGGCTCTGTCTCGACAGCACCTATCGTTTCTTCAATTACACCCGTAGGTTTCGCCACAGTCCCCGTCAGTGTCGTCGCTACCGCCAATGCTACCGTAGCCGCCACCGTCGCAGCCACCATCCGCCGCCCAAGGGGCCATCACCTCCCACAAGAACGACGGAGTCTTTCGCCACGTCGGAATTTTTTCTGTTGTGTCTTTTTTTCTGTCAGTCCGGATGCAATCCGGATAACTGCTGTTATCAACTGCCATCCACTTCAGATAGTTGCCTATCTGGAGGGACGGGCCACGGACGAGATGGTGACGCAGCAAGGGACGGCATCCCTCGTCCACTTCCGATAATTGGGCTGCTCAAAGCATTTAAGGTATTTACTACGGTGCTGGTTTGGCTTATTGCGCGTATAACCTACTGGCCTCATCGTTACCAGACCGAGAACCAGACATGCCCTAAATGTACCTGAAACTTAAACAAAACTCGATAAAACCCCGTATTTTATCCTGCAAAGGGTTGATGCCACACTTTATAATAACCCTCGCTGTTCGCTTAGTTCGCATTTTATTGATTGGCTGAGCTGGGTACTGCCCTGCGCCGTTATTACAGCTTGGGAGTTGGCCTTGAGCCAATACAGTATCATGTTTCCTTGTCTGGCATTTCAGCCAAATTAAGCTTCGCTAAGAAATACTACTACAGTAGTACTAGTACTATTAATACATGTACTATTTAAAACGTTTCATATGTACTTCAGTCCAGTGTACTATGTATGAAGTACTATACTACTAGTAGTATTACTTAACGCAGCATCCCCATGATTTCTGTCTTTTTACTACTGTACTTGTATGTATGATCGCGGCCAATTTCAAACAGTACGAATTACGGCAAACTCGAATACGGACAGCACAACGATTGTACTTCATGCGTTGTTATTGCAGAAAAGCTGCATCATGTCAGGGTTTCACATTCACTCTTTCGTTGTCTTTGCTTACACCTTGTGGACTTTGATAGACCTCACTTCCAGTGGCTTATTTTTCGGTCCCGAGGTTATATGAACGTCGAAGTTTTCGCACTCTGGGTAAAAGAAGACATCGAAACACTGACCAGCATACTTGCTTCTCACGATGCATCCATTCACGACGAAGTTGTATTTCGTAGTGCCATCCGCTGGAAGTTTTTTATAAAGAGCCTCGACACTTCTTGAGCAGATAAAGTCGGTAATATCGGGACTGTAGATGTTCAGGTCTTTTAATGCCGACGAGAGCAGACTTGTGTCCAGATCCGTTGGATTGGCCTCGAACCACTTGCCAGTAGGCTCTGCTTGGGAGAAAGGTGCAACTAAGAGCGCAAAGCCGAGCGAGGAAAGGATTGCAGTCAGAGACGGCATGTTCTTCTGTGTTCAGCGAGCCGGTAAATCGAGGAATGATCTAGGCTTCGTGAAACAGAGTCTTCTCTGGCTGAAGCACTTGCGCCAGTTGCCTGCAAACAAATGATGACGTACTTCAAGTATTATTTACTCGAAGAAGATGGAAGGGATTTTTATAATCCAGTACAGTGTACCTATAGAATAAATACACATGCACCTCGAGATGTCGAGGAGCTCTGCGCACAATGCAATGTTTACGACGGTGGCCTGGACCAGACCCACTGTTGCATAATATCGGTCAGCTTCTCGAAGTTCAAGCCACCAGATATTTGCAGTCGCTGGAATAATCCCCCCCCGACGGTCGGGGGCCGACCTGGACGAATATGTAGGGAGTGTCCGCGGATTACACCAGAGATGGGACTTACTTTGAGCCGAGCCTGTAGCGATGATATGTTGTACATTACGGCAACCATCCCGAACTTACATTTTGCTATATTAAGCTACGAATTTGCCATTTAAAACGGTGTGCACAGTACATCAGGATAGCCTTCCAGTTGACGAGTTGCCTATTCCAACTCAGCAGTAGCGTGAGTGTGCATATTCGAGCTATAACTACGCTGGTCGAGCTAGCGAGCTTATCGGTATGTGGTTTGATTTTGTTTTCGGGATCCGAAGCTTATTACTTTGGAGAACGCCTTACTGGCACCATGCAGTATGGTAACAACACAACAAATCTGTGTCAGCACCATTCGATCTGGTCACCACTGCACGGGTCTGATTAGCACAATACCCAGCACAACACGATAGGACACCAGCTGGATGCACACAAAAAGGCGCGGTTAAGGTTAATCTGGTGACCAGTGTGCAGTGTGAGTCACACCATTCCAGCACAGCAATCGCGATCGAGTATGCCGCCGCGAGTTAGTTGGCGAGAGCTCGCCGTCAATGTGGACGCCGTCGGGACCGAGGTGGTGTTCGCGAAGCTAAAGTCGTTCGACATTGAAAAGTCGCAAGTCATGGGGTGTACTATCTGCCCTGAAGGAGACCATAAGATGCGCTATCGTCTATTGGAGTGCAGCTCAGCTACATGCAAAGAGGCGAGCCCCGTGAAGTGCCCCTGGCGGGGGAAGGTGGTCACGTGCTTGGAGTCCGAGCACGCGTCCATCTACGACTCCGGAGAGCACAACACGGTCTCCTCCACCTCCTCACCGGTGCGCAAGAAGCTCACTCAGCCTCAGAAGGCCTTCGTCCGAGAGCTGGTCCAGAACCACATGGGACCCATGCGCATCAGGCACGCGCTGGCCCGCAAATTCGCTACCCCGCTGGAGGAGCTCCCCGCTCTCAAGACCGTACAAAACTTTGTAAACCACTACGCCCGCTCGCGGTTAGAGAACCATGACCGAGTCGAGGACTTAAAGAGGTGGATTCGCCAGCAAGCGTACGACCACTCGAAGGACATGACGGAGCCCTTTACGTTCACGTGGGAGCTGGACAACGAAGGTTTGCCCCTCGTCGGGAACGGCTCGGACAGAAAGCCGTTCTTGGTCGGCATCTCGACGAAGGCTCTAATGCTACGCCTAATGGTGCCGCCAAAGAGCTTCATACTGCACCTGGACGGCACCTACAAGACAACCAGGATGGACTACCCCGTGCTGGTAGTGGGGGTGTCCGACCGCTCGCGCCGCTTTCATTTGGTCGCTATGTTCATTATATCTCAAGAAACGGAGTCTATTTTCCGGAATGCGCTTTTGTCGCTACGGCGCCTCTACTTTTGGATGACGAACAAGCACCTGACGGTGCAATACGCAATGGCTGACGGCGACAGAGCCCAATTTAATGCTCTGTCGTCGGTATTTGGCGATAACCCACGGTTTTGCTTCCTGATGTGCTTCTTCCATGTGATGAAGCACATCCAGGAGCGGGTTAAGATGCTTTCCTCGGACTCGCAAGCTCGTGTCCTGACGGACCTACTTTGCTCGGGACCAAGCGCACTATACGGGGATGCTGCGTGCTGTTCTCCACCGCTGGATGACCGAAGCGACCCTAACAGCATTTGTGCAGTACTTCTACGGACAATGGGTCGTAGGGCCCTTCGCGGTGTGGCAGCGCTTCGCCACGCCAAGCGGTTTCGCTTCGACGAACAACCCGGCGGAGACGTTCAATGCGCTGTTGAAGCGCGACTACACCTTGCACCGTCGCCTAAAGATGGGAACGTTGTTGCTCGAGCTCAGTGGCTGCTGCCAGGACCAATCCAGCAGCTCCAGAGCCTTCGAGTATGCCGTGATTCCAGCACCGACCCTCGCGCGTAGGGTCTCCGAGATGGTGCGAGAGGGGTACTAGGTCTCGCACCAGGCCAACATGTCGAGTACGTGCGCTCCGGAGAATGCTCTATCCTTCGTGTGATTTCGCTGCCTGCCCGCCGAGTTTTAGTTGCCCCAAACAAGCGCACCGAGGAAGCGATTGCTGTGTCGGCGCAGATGGGCAGCAACTACGCGCGAAAAGAGTACGAGGGGCAGCCCGTAGACGGTTGGCCCGTGAACATCCAATGGCAAAGCTGCCCGTGCGACTACTTCTTTGGTTTTGGCGCCTGTGTGCACGTGCTGTATGCACTGCGTGTGACTGCGCACGTCGATAGCAGTGGGCGTGAGGTGTTGGTAAGTCGTAGGAAGATAAAGCGTGGTGCAGTGGCTGTACTTCCCGAACTAGGGCGGCCTCGTGATGTGGGTGCTGCCCTGAGCTTCGAGTGATCCAGCGTTCACAAAGCGTCAACCTGCCGCAGAGCGAGCTTGTTAGTATAGTCTTGTTTTCTGTGGTGCAATAGGAATGTGAGCAGACAATCGAATATGCAATCCTTCTGCTTGAAGTATGCTTTAAGTACACGAAGTTGAGAATTGGAAAAGCTTCAAGCCTCTGTAGCACCCAAGCAAGACGATAAACTGTAGTTCCGTATTAGAACATATGAAACGCTACAAAGTAAAAAATGCACGAACCCGAGGATAAATCTTGACGTCTTAACGCCGCACTATGATACAGTTTGGATCCGCTTTTCGTCACGGCACACTTTGCCAGGTGTCGCCGTTTGCGGGACCTTGAAACGTGCCACTGAGCCGTTCTCTTCTTGGGCTGGTGACATATATTGACGCGCGTGTAGCGGTTGGGTACAGACCGCACGTATGCTGCAGCCTCTTCCTTGGAAGACGCTCCACTCGCCTTCCCCGGGACACAGTCAATAATCTCCCTAAGCGAGGAGCTGCAAGTCACCTTCTCGCTAAGGGAGGGTTCCTTCGACACCGTAAATTCGTCAGAAGACTGCTAATCTGGAGTATCGGCCCGCGCCGGGGTGCTGGGTGCCTCCACGGAGACGACATTAGCCTGAGCCTCAGGAGAACTGCACACGCTACTTTGTGGGGTCCCAGGGACGATCTCCTCGCGTTCATCAACAATATCCTCTCGCAAGGCATCGTATGCCGCAGCAACAGCGGATTGGAACGCGCTATTTAGTACGCTAGCTTTCGTCGGGGCCGAGAAGTCCTAGAAACCAACACGAAGGTTCTCAGCTTGCGCCACTTGCTCTGGCTTGGTCCCAGGGTGGTGCCGACGTAGTCCGCCAACCTCTTCAGCATTAAGTCCTTTGGAATGACTTAGTCCACGTCGTTGCTTTCGTCCACTCGAGTGACGACGGCGCGCCAATATCCTAGCCTGTCGCCGCAGACGAAGGCTCTGCTATAATGCTCGATTAGGTCCCCAGCGTGGAGTGCCTCCGGTGGCAGCTCCGACGCGCTGCAACTTCGCTCTGCGGCTGCGTAAAGATATGTATGCGCTGAGGCCCGACATGGTCTTGAAGGGGGTGCTGTTCGCCGCAGGCGACTTGCTCGTCGTAGGCTCTCGGGACTGCAGGGGATTCGAGGACTAACGGAAACTGAAGTGCACCACCCAAAGTGCCACAAACCGTCCTACCATTATGCTACTAAGTCTTTGTGTGGATAACACCACTCTCCATTCTGTTCACGTTGCGTGCTCATCCCCTCCCAGCCGAAGGATGTGCGCAGCCGTGCACGGGGCGACCGAGTCTGTTCTGTCCGTGCGTATTGTGGTTGAAGAGGTATTGTGTTGATCAGATTCTAACCTGTGTTTATTATATTTTCTCATTACTTTGAGCGAAGACAAATGTTTTGCATAAATGAGCTTACACATCCGAAAGCCAGTGAACAATTAATGCAAAGTAGACATCTTGGTGCATGCGAATAATACGAAAAATTGCCTTGGTCTGCCTGCGCCTCGTACCTAACTAAATATCTTACTGACAGCTCATAATGCAACGGATGTGCTGCAGCTCTGTTTGACAAATGTCCATCTATGGACACTAGTGATTCCTGTCCGTAGTTGCTGTGAGCAGTCACCGACTTTGTGGCTCCTCTTCTGTTGCTCTAGCTTCGGTTCCTGTAATCAGATGTCTGAATGGCATGAGAATTGATCGTTTATAAATGTCGTTATCTGTAAGAATCGACATGTCCTGTAAGACTATGTATTCGTTTGCCATACCTCACTGATTAGATTAGCCTAGTATTTTATCTCTAGGACAAATACTGCAGAAA
Source organism: Phytophthora infestans T30-4 (assembly GCF_000142945.1). Classification (NCBI taxonomy): domain Eukaryota; phylum Oomycota; class Peronosporomycetes; order Peronosporales; family Peronosporaceae; genus Phytophthora; species Phytophthora infestans. The sequence continues at coordinate 1,030,096 of NW_003303726.1, forward strand.
AAGAAGTATCTCAGAACAATAATTAAACTTCAAAGTACAGTAGGAATTAACCCATATCGCGCTGTCCGTACGCTGTGACTGTTGGTCTACAGCATGAACGATTCAAGTAAAAAAACTATTTTGCTCAGTACGTGGAGAAAATGAATACGCTATTGACATGTTATCTTCTTCGCAGCCCATAACTTGCGTTTTATAAGTGTTTCTGTTGGAAAAGTCTTTGTTTGTAATTTATCTAGATTTTGTTACTGGTCGCTGAATTATGATAATTTGTAAGTTGATGGCACGTACAGGTGGTTGGTCGAATTCCATCCGGTATGTCTAGTTCTGCTTCATTGTGCATGTACCGGACCGGTACTACCGGTACTGTAAGCGACAAACTGCTTTAACCAATTTCGCTCAGTTCTTTTAAATCAGCCCATACTACAATTCATTAAATTAGCATAACTGATTACTGTCCAAAGCTACTTTAAAAGCTGCACAGGTACTACACTGATAGCTGAACGGCAATAACGGTGGGATACCCCCCCCCCCTCTCTTTACAGTTTTAAAAAATATTTCCCGCTTAAGTACGTTTCTTAAAAAACATGTATGCGGATACATTTTTTATATTCTACTGCTTATTTTTTTTATTAGAATAGAACAAGAGTTGCCAAATAGATACATTTGTAATTGATCTAACTGTGTGGCGGTTTTGCTAACGTCGATGCGCCATTTACTTCTTTTAATGATTAGCGCTCAGTTCAGCTTTGGGATTCTATTGTGCTGCTAAAAAACTTAACAGCGGAAGAACGTCCGACCCGGAGTGCGAAGACAATACCATTGTGTACCGTAAAAATATACATCTGCTTTGTCCTGATTCTACATATCTAGTGATTTGCATAGACCTACATATTTGACCACTCGGGGCCTTGGACTCAGTTTTTCGCATTTAATCATTAAACCGCCAAAACTACCGATGAGTGGCGCAGCGCGCGGCTAGTTCTCTGTCCGAGCCCACTTTGAAGCAGCCGATACAGGGACAACATTGGGGTAGGGGTGGCAGAGCGAATATGACCCAGGTATGCGAAATAGAAGTATCCAAGGCGCATTAATTGGCGTAATAATTTCTTAAAACTCTTTTTACCCCTCCGTTACCGTCGTAAGTTACGACTTAGTGAGGGGGAAAGTCGTAAGTTACGACGTAGAATGGAGCACCTACAGCAAATGGCTCGAAAAAAAACGGACTCCATAATGAAAACCAATCCAAATCTACAAGAAATAAATATAAGCTGGGAGAGGTCAAATCTGGACCGGAAATAGAGAGGGTGTGTGTGCCGCCGATCTCTTTCGCCATCGTGTGATGAGTCCTCCGTTCAGATGAGTGGCCAAAGCGCATTCCAGAATTAGCCGCTATTGCAAGAATCCGTTCAAGCGCGGCCACCAAAGAGACAGCATTCGCTGAAGCTGCGCGAGCCGTTGGCTCTGGTGACAGTTCCGGGCAGCGGGTTAAACTTTGAAGCGCCATTCAGGACTTATGAACAAGTGGAGGTACACCTCGCCCAGAGGGCAATAATTTGTTGGTACGTATTATTTCTATCTGACAGCCTATTAGTGGCACACAAATGTACCACACTCCCTGACAGATCCCACAATCAAAGCGACAGGTGCCAACGCAAACTTGACCGCCACGTGCTTTCCACTGACGTTTTCCTTTCTAACATGGCTGTGGGTAGTGACCGCTTTAAGCAGCATCCCCTGCACTATGCCGTAGCGTGCTTATGATTTCTTTTCATCAGTGCCACACTATGAGCTACGGCTGCCCCTGCGCGCCACGCAGTGGCGCAGTGCGTGCATGACATGCACGAAAATGGCGTCACTTTTGCCGGCGGACAATCAAATCATACCACCCACTGGGACCTTTTACCAAATTATGTCAAATGTTCTCGAAACGTTTCTGTTTTTAGTGGAAGGTACGAGTTAAAAAGGACGAAGAAGGAAGGTTTGATATGCTGGAACCTACCTTTTAACCGTGATAGCCACTACAACATAGTACTTTTTAACGTATTTCTAGTTCTGACAGGAAATGGAGGGTGGAAGGTGCTGGATAAAGCTAACTAAAGCTGTTCTCACCATAGTTTGGAGTAATGTTTAATAGGTCTGGAGTAGCTCAGGGTTTAGGATAATAATTTTGCTTCTCCAGAAGCGCTATTCTACTGGAATAAAGTTCTGGAATATCGGTCGATAATCCATTCATCATTTATGTTTATCCAGATACTTGTTATCCCAAGTCTTGTAGTATTCCAGAAACTAAAGCTCTCTAATGCTGCTTTAACGGATTGACAAACGCTTCGTCATAGAGTCGAAACAAAACTGCGCTGTAACAAATATTGTCCTGTCGGCTAGCTTTTTTCTTACTAATCCTACTTCTTAAAGTATTTTTTAAGCTGCCAAAAAAAAAAATATTCTTGGTCTAAATAGTGCCATCGATTTGTGTGGCAACACAAGTTATTAGAAATATGTGGACGTTAGGTATTTGTTTCATCTTTCCATGCCAATTTAGGGAAATTACGGACATTAGGCAGATTTTTGTTAAATTTCCAAGAAAAAAAGCTGAAAAAGCAAACTAGGCTGTACAGAATGAAAGTAGGCGAAATATCCTATTATTGCTCAGCATCTCCGTTAAAAATAAACTGCCACGCAAGCTAAACTCAACAAACATTTAATATCCAACTTTCAATAACAGCTATTTCCGCACAAACAAACAGTTAAATCCCCTTCGTGATACACGTATCTAATGTGTACTATATACGCTCATATACTAGTTTATCAAACCATGTTTGGCATCAATACCCTCGCTTGTAGCAAATAATTGAAGACGCACAGCGTGATAAAATATGTATCACAATTTAAATTGTTTTTAATCGCAATGTTTTCCGTATGTTTTTGCACGCTATCTCCATCTCAAGGAGAGGTGCGAGTGGGTACTGCCCTTAAAAAAGATCCGCTACTCAGCCAATTATACTGAATATTGGTGTCGGCTAGTCTAGCGTCTATAAGGGTGAATTGCTCTGGAAGCACGCTTGTTCTGTTTCAGCTTCTGTAGATATTGCAGCGGAAGATATGCTGTTTGGTCATAGCTGTCCGTTTTATTACGGGAGTTACGTTTTTAACCTAACCTTATATATGCTGGTTTCGACGATTGCTTTCATCGAGAATACTACCCCCCACACACACACCTACAGTGTACCGCTCTCGGGCCCTCTGTAGGCTTCTCCCCCCTCGAGAGCAATGCTGCTGCTGTTAGTACTGTATCGAAATCGCCCTAGGCGGCGACGTGAGTATTGATACAGCAGTACGTGTACTCGGATTAGCCGCCGGCATCACGACGACGAATAGTAGGACACAATACAGAATCGTGGTGCTAGCTATCGATGTGCCAGACCCTCATTAAAGTATGTCTTGTTCTCAAGATCAGCAGTTTACTCAATCTTTAGCTATTTTAGGCGTGACCGCTTCGACTCGTGAATTGAATCAACAAGCATCTGCTTTGTATATTTGCCTTTTCTTCTATCTGTACTGCGGATTGGATTGAATTTTAATTAGCTCACAGGAATTCCTATGTTGTACCCATAATTGAGAGTGAAGGACGATGCGAACGAGGCTTGTAGTCGCTGTGAGTCGATGAATGAAAATTTGAAAGAGAGATTGATTGAGTTAGAAGTCTTAGTATCTCTTCCTGCCTCCTACATGCTGTCTCTAGCCCCCCCCCCCCTATCATCGTATACTGTGTCGTATACCTCCTCTTCCTTCGAGGGTCGGGTAGTCCGCGGCTGTTCAGGGAGTACGGTCTTGTTCAGTGGCTGCAGGAACGGTAGATAGGAACACTAGAGAGTTGAAAATAAAAGTTTGTTGATTGGCTTGGCTTCCTCTTGAGTAGAAGGAGGGAAATATAAGACTGAGAGCTAACCGGAAGAGAGGCCTAACACCTTCTCGACCTTACATACACTACACTACATATTAAAAAAAAGGAAGGATTCACTTCGTTTGTTGTCGGCCTTCGTGGGACAACGGAGAGCCTCTGGGAAAGGGCTTGATGTCGCGAGGTGCTTTTGGTCCCCCGACGCCAAGACTCCGGCGTTCAGGGGTTCCCTTATAGGATCACCCTAACGGGCTCGGTCAAGGGTACGTGCGAGGTTGAGTTCAACGGGAACCACCCTGACGGGACGGCGGGGCGAGGAGTGATTCCAGAGTCTCGGGTCATCCCGACGGGAGGCAGAGCTCCTGGAATGACCCCTCCGTTCCCGGGTACGGGACATCCTCCCCGACTTGTCGTTCGTCGTCCTCGGCGAACGGTTCCTCTGCGTACATCTCTCACGTTAGTACTATAGACTCCGTCGTTAGCAACTTCTTCAGACAGGGGAGGTTGGAACGCTTCGTGGTAGTCCTCGGAGCGGTCCTCAACGTAGTTAGGGTCGGCGGCTTGAAAGTCATATAGCACCTCGACATCGTCGTCGACCCGCAGACGTTCGATGTTCCGAGCCTCGGCCATACTACGTTGAGAAGCGTTGCGGCGGGTACTCGTCAATGCTAGTTCGACCAGTACCTTAGGGGAGACAGATCGGAGGGGGCTCCCCTCGTCGTATTGACGACAAGCGTGAGATACCACACCAGCGACCACCACGACAAGAGTGTCGGCGAGACTCCAGCCGGTCCACTCGAGGCAGTAGTTGGTAGCTAGTAGGAGCAATAGTACAGTCCCAACACCCACTGGTCCCAGGAGTACGAACTCCACCAGATCGAAGGCGCTGACCGGGATGTACAGCAGTAGAGACAGGCATAGTAGTACTATCCAGCAGGTGGCTTCTCCCACCGCGTACAGGCGCATCCACGTGGCCTTGAGAGCGTCCCAGAAAGCGTACCAATAGCGTATGCTCGAATCTCTTGTACGGAGGAGGACTTCGGGGATGTAGTCGGAGAATGTCACCTTGCAGGCGATCCACCAACTCCGCAACATCCGTCCATAACGACCATACTTCTCTTCTCCTTTGAGTAGGACAATAGGAGGCACAGCAAATAGCGCGCTCCATACTCCATACGCATAGGTAGCTCCCCGAAGTTGACGAAGTTCGTTTGCCTGAAGTACGTCTCTGTATAACGACGCACAGTCGCCCCAAATATCGCAGTTCAACTTGATCACACGCCACACTTGGACCAAGAACTCCCAGGTAACGTTACGTAGAGGAGTCGTTAGGACCCAGACCGTTACAGCCCCTACGTACACGGGCCACAGCTCCCAGCGGGCGTACTCGTAGAAGACACTAGTATGAGGCTCCATTTAGACGAGAGCACACTCGGCAAATAAGAAACTGAGTACTCCCCTGGCGACTCTTCTCGACGTCATTCGACCTCCATCCGTCTTAGTCGCCACCCATCTGTCAAGTCCAGTAGCTGGGAAAGGAGAACTCCGATTCTTCGCCCTTTTCAGGAGTCTCTCTTGCACCCACTATACAGTTATCACAGGAACCTCGAGAGAGACAGGGCCGGAGGTCCAGGCACCGACGGGCAGTTTTCCTGCTCATTTGGCAATTTTGCCTCGACTTCCGACACACCCTCGGCGCCCTCTCTTTTCACCACCCCAGTATGGGCACCTCGCGCGGAACAGCCACGCGTCGTCTCAAGGCCGTCTGGAACGTGGAGTCTTCGGACTCCGACGGCTCCTCTTCAGATGACACTCCGGCCGACGAGCGCTTCTGGATCCTCATGCGAGACGTCCTGGCCGCAAACGCTAGCTCCATCGGCCTCGAGCTTCTGGACGACGTCGCCGCCGCGATCTTGGACGACACGGGGAAGGCTTCGGACGCTCTGACGGGGCCGGTAGTTATCATGCCCAGGCCGCCTCGGCAACCGACTTGCGGGAAGCCGCCTCGGCACCCCCGCTTAACGCAAGATGGTCGCTTTCCGCTCAAGAGTGTCAGCACTGGCTCGACTAAGAAGAAGACGATCACGGAGAGTCCTCGATCCGGCAAGAAGCGTCCGAGTCACTCGTGGTCTTCGTTCGCGTTACCCTTCAATTTATCCGACACGACTCCTTCTCCCGTGGTCGATGATCTGAAACGGGTTTATTACGAGGCGGCCGAGTTAGGTCAGGAACCGTACCAGCTGGCGTATCCGTGGCCGGGCTCGCACTTGTGGTACAACCCGCAAGGGTACCCGCATGTGCACGCTTCTCACTGGCGCTTCTGGAACGAGAACCGTTCCAAGTTCTGGGATTGGCAGGCGAACGTCCCGTTGAGGACCTCCAACGCGCAGACCCAGCGGCGCAAGGCTAAGATGGCGGCAGTAGTCGCACGCGTCTGGTTCCTGAGCATTTGTATCGAGACCTGGGGCTACTTCGGCTTCCTTCGTCTATTCGAGAGCTGCGCGCACCGTCGTCGCCTTATGTGGATGGGAGGACAGCCTGGTCGGAACGCCCCAGACGCCAAGTCCTACAATGGCCCCGTCATCGACAACTTGTCTAAGCTGTACTCGCGCGACTCAGAAGCGTACTCACGAAAAGTGAAGAACGCTCTCAAGCCGTTCCGGATCGACGAGGGAGGTTTCACGACCATCCCGGAGTTGTTGGAGCATACCGGAGCCCTGGACCCAAATAGTTCGAAGCCCGACAGTCAGCTCACGGATCGGGCGTTGGCCCTCGTTCTGCTGGACATTAAGTCGAAGGAGGATCATGAACCTCATTGGGTAGGGGATCGTGTCGCAAGGTGAGTCTGGTCCATGACGCTTAGTCTACTGCGTTCAGGCGTCTTCAGATAGTATGACCCGGCCAAGCTCGTTCGCGCGAACGGGAGAGAAGGAGCTCTTCGGGAACCACCCTGAAGGTAACCCCTTTAGATGCGTGCTGAAGCTGACTCGGCGGGATACGCGGCGTATGAGCGTACGGACGGCACTTACACGGCGATTTGGGAGGAAGCGAGTGAGGAAGAGTCGGCTTACGAGGAGGATGAAGCCGAGAGCGACTCTGAAGAACTCCGCCCCATTAAGAAGACGCTGCGGCTTTCTTCTAGTTCCGACGAGAGTTCGGAGGACGACGAGCCTCCCAACAAGCGTCTACAGCTCTCTCACAAGTCTCGGAGGGCGAAAGAGCGCGCGAAGGGTTCCCGTTCCCCGTCTCGCAGTTGTACCTCCCTGAAGAAGCCTCGATTAAGTTCGTCGCGCAAGCGGTCCTCTTCATCTTCACGCGCTAAAGGCAAACTCAAAGCGCGCGCTGCTTCGCCAGAACGTTCTGTTTCTCCTTTACGGTCACGATCGAAGTCCCCAGTGCGCAAGAAGTCCCGTCGGTCACGTTCTGAGGAGCGTCCTGCGTCTCGGTCGAAGTCTCTGACGAAGTCCTCAACCATCAAGACGAGTAGGGAGTCCCGGCGGGACAAAGCAAGATCACCTTCGCACTCGAAGGGGAGTAAAGTCACCTCCGACAAACCGACCGACGGCAAAACGCCGACTCCTCCGTCAGCTCCAGCGTCGCGGGACGGTACGCGTAAGCGGTCGGTGTCTTCCTTGAAGAAGGCAGTGCCCCCTAAGGGACGCTCGGCCTCGCGGTCCCCGTCAGCACCTCGGAAGTCGAGTTCGCCGGGTGATCATTCAGCTCCTAGTTCGCCGGCTAAAAAGTCCGACAAAACAGCCTAACGAGAGGCCGTCGAGAAGTTATTGATTCGTACCATTCCAGAACCGTTCCTCACTGGATGAGAGTAAGAGTACTGGCATCGTCTTCCTTTTTAAGTTTCTTTTTGTTTTTCACCACGATTCGTCCCCACTTGTTGTTTTCGTTTTTTTTTTCTTGAGATCGCGGTAAGATTGTTTTTCTTTTTGGTATGTAGGAGATCAGCCACTTGTGAAGTAGAATCCAAAAATATACAAAGTCGTAAGAAGTGTTCTTCAGGACACTTTCGAGGGAGGCGGGGTCGTGAGTTTACTCTGGCTCATTGGATCGCCCGCCACGATTCCCCCTCCCTAGAAGAGTAGATCTTCTTCGTCAACGGCGGCGTTAGCGTCTTCCAACCGCGCGCTGCGACGTAGTTCTGGTAGGTCTCCCTCCCGACGACGGGTTTCTTCAAACGCCTTGATCAGAGCAGCGTAGGTGGGCAATAGTGTGTTTCGTGGTCTCCAAAGAGTCTCGTAGGTAGATAACAACACCAGGAACTGCTCTTCACGGTTCTTTTTGCGTCGGGCGATTATGTCGATCACAGAGCAAGGAACTCCGGTCAGGGCCGACTCTTCCCCTCCAATCAGGAGTCTCTCTACGAAGCTAGTAGAGGGGAGGTCCTCTTCTGATAGAGGTCCGTCGTCGTCTACACCCGGACTCGACTGGACTCCCTCGGGTACTTCAGAAGGGAACGGTCGACTCCATCGCCCTTGGAAACGTTTCAACCTATTGACGTTAATGGTCACGACCCGATTGGGGTGAGAAGGGATGGCTACTCGATAGGAGTTCTCTCCCACGATCCCGACCACACGGTACGGACCATGCCACGCGATAGCGAGCTTCTTCGTGGTCTTTTCCCCGCGACGAGCTCGGAAGTACTGGTAGACCCACACCGGGTCTCCCTCCTTGAACTTAATCGGTACTTCGTTGCTCAGTCGTTGCTCGTGTCTGCCCTGGGCCTTCAAGAGTTGGCGCTCTACTAATCGTCTCGTATCCCGTAGAGATAAGAATAGCTTTCGTCTGTAGCTAGCGACTTCGTTACTCTTCCATCCGTTGTTCGTGTTGAGAAACGCGAGGTCCAGAGGTAACACCGGGTCCCGGCCATACAGGCTGAAGAATGGTGAGTCCTTAAGGGCCTCGTGATACGACGAGCGATATGCGAACAGTACTCGGGGAAGATATAAGTCCCAGTCGCTCTGAGCTTCGTTGACATACATCTTAAGCATCCCGATCAGCGTGCCGTTGAAGCGTTCGACTAGCCCCTGAGTCTGAGGATGGTGAGCAGCTCCAAACAACTTCTTGATCCCGAGTGTATCGTAGAAGGATCGTGCCAGGTTCGAGATGAAGTTGGATCCTTGGTCGCTCAGTAGTTTCTCGGGGACTCCGTGCCGCGAGATCACTTCGTTCACCATAACTTCCACGAACGTTACAGTGTCCAAGCGGGCCACTGGGAACGCTTCGACCCATCGAGTGAAATAGTCAGCGAAGACGAGTATGAGCTTGTTGCCTCGAGGAGTAGCCACTAAGGGACCTATGGCGTCCACCACTAATAGCGAGAAAGGTCCCGATAGTTCTTGTACGGGCATCCTCTGCATTCGGCCATTTCTCCAAGGGCGATAGCCTTTACCACTGCCGCACACGGTGCATTCCCGAACATATTCGGCCACATCCTTCTTCCACCCGTGCCAGTAAGCGTGCTTGCGCACTTTGTCGAGCGTCTTAGTAACTCCGACATGAGCGGCAAGTACATCCTTATGACAGTGATGTAGTACCGTCGATATGAAAGGCAGGGGAATCACAGGAACTTCAAGAGTAGACGCCGGTCCAGCGCGAGCCTTCAGGTGTACGCGACGCATGAGTACTCCGTTCTTTACCGAGTAGTTAGGCGCCATCAGCAGGATTTTGGTGCGCATTTGAGGGTCCAGAGCTAGAGCTCCATCGCTAAGGAACGCTATCATAGCTTGGATCCAGGGTGTCCTCTTCTGTTCTTCCACGAAGCGAGTTTGTTGTAACCCGAACACATCAACGAGGGACACTAGGAGTTGGTCGGTAACCTCTTCTTCGTCGGGGAACGGCTCGGGTCTAGCTTCGCCAGCGTCCTCGGGCAAGGTCCCTGAAGGGAGCAGAGTTGAGTCGGGAGTCGTAGTCTCCCCGACTTCGACAGTACAAGGAGGGGGCTCGTCAGCATCGTTGAGTAGCTCCGCCATAGAGATAGCATTGATGGTTTGGGTATACAGCCTGGACAGACCATCTACATGACCCATCGAAGTACCAGGCTTGTGGAACACCTTGAAACGTAATTGAGACAACTCCATGGCCCACCTAGCCAGCTTAGCGTTGCTCGTACGATTAGTTTCGTTGAATACCCACGTCAAAGCTTTGTGGTCCGTGTATAGGTCGAACTCGCAACGGTCCAGGTAGCAGCGGAACTTGCGCGTGGCCCAAATGATACCCCAGCACTCGATCTCAGACGTACCGTCCTCCTTATGAACCCAGTTCTTCTCGGAACCAACTAGTAGCTTGCTCGCATAGGCCACGACTCTCTCGCGCCCCTCCACGGTTTGCATCAAGCACGCCCCTACAGCGAGCTTAGACGAGTCCACATATAGAAGGAAGCGCTTCGAAAAGTCGGGATACACCAGGATGGGAGGTTCCACCAGCTTACGCTTTAGTTGCAGGAAAGCGGCCTCGCAGTCGTCGCTCCAGAAGAATCGGGCCCCTTTCATCTTAAGCCGTTCGATTGGGGCCGATATGGCTGCGTATCCCGGGATGTACCGCCTGAAGTAACTAGTCAAACCCAGGAACGCCCTCACAGTGTGCAAGTCGTGCGGGTCTGAGCACGTTCATCACCGACTTGACCTTTTCGGGGTTGGACAATATGCCAGACGGAGTGACGATGTGACCCAAAAACGCTACCTGGTCGCGTGCCCACTTGCACTTTTTCATCTTGAGCTTGAATCCCGCCGACCGGAACCGTTCCAAGACTTGTTTTAGTCGTACTAGGTGGGTAGGAGAGCCTTCACTGAAGACCACGCAGTCGTCGAGGTACACTAGACAAGTCCGCCACTTAAGGTCAACAAGCACAGTCTCCATCAGTCGTTCGAAGGCCGGTACGGCATTACACAGTCCGAACGGCATTACGAGCCACTCGAAGAGACCATATTTGCAGGTGAAGGCAGTCTTCTCCACGCTATCAGCAGCCATCGGAACATTCCAGTAGCCGGATGCGATGTCCATCGTGGAGAACAGCTTAGCGTTGCCGAGTACATCTAGAATGTCATCGATGAGCGGCATCGGGTAGCAGTCCTTGATAGTCACAGCGTTCAGTCTTCGATAGTCGATGCAGAACCGTATCCCGCCGTCAGGTTTGCGGATCATAAGCACCGGGCTCGCCCAAGGGCTAGAAGAGGGTCGTATGAGTTCTTGCCTTAAGTATTCTTGTATCTCGGATTCCATCACGTCTCCTTCCGCCTTGGACACTCGGTAAGGGGGTTGCTTTATAGGCGAGTGCTCTCCAGTATCAATAGAAAACTCGAGCAGGTTCGTCCGTCCGGGGCGCATCGAGGTTTCGACGAACATGTCCTTGAACGGTTGGAGGAACTCCGTGAATATTCTCTTCTGTTCGCTCCCCAATTTAGACTCGTCCAGGTCGACGTAGAGTTCCTCCTTGAGTACTATGTCCACCCCTGGTATGGATTCTTGAGCGACTTCGGTCGTCGAATTAGAGGCGCTAAGGACCGAGTGGATCCACAGGTCTTGAGCTCTTTGGTCCCTAGTCTGGGCCTCGCCGGGCAGGGCGGTTCCGTGCTTTACACTCGCAGCGGTTCCTTGCTGAAGCGCCGACGCTGGGATTACCGTAACACTCGCCAATCGGGTGCTTTTCTTGACGACGGTGTTCTCGATAGAGGGGTTGCATACTTCCACGATCACTAGGTCGTTATACACAGTGCACAGGGTCCTAGCAACTTTAATGGGGTCATCCAGCGCAGAAAGCCCTTCTATGAGGACGGTGGTCCCGTCGCTCAGTTGACCTTGCACCTCCGCAACTACTAGAGCTTGTCCACCAGGGCAGAGTCGAATGGTAGATGAGATGCGGGACAGGTAAGACTCTTCCACCCGAGGAGACCCCAGAGGGAGCACCTCTCTCGTGTCCTTTAGCGTGACTGTATTCTCGTCCAAGTCCACCACGGCGCGAAAGTCCTTGAGAGCGTTGGTGCCCAGGATTGCGTCGACATGTAGTTTAGGCACAACGGCAAACGGTATTCTCTTCTCAATGTCACCGGCAAGTAGATTACTCCTTCTATATCGAGCGCAGACCCGGACACACCGTTCAGACTGCCAACGTAGGGCATTAGAGGCGAGTTAGTTAAGCCGAGACGCTTCAATACCCGCCTATGCACTAGGCACGCTACGGCCCCGGAGTCGATGAGAAGCATGGCCGGGAGGTTCTCGATAAATCCCCACGATAGAGCTTCCACGCCCCCTACCGATCCGATCACTCGCTTGCCGAGGGGAACGATTCCATCTTACTCGTCAGCGGACCAGTTATCAGTGGCGCTCGATACTTCTACCAAGCCTGGCTTGGGGCGAGGGTCAGGAGCGTCAGTGACGACGTTCACATAGCCGTACAACTCGTTTTCCTTATCTCGGGGAGAACAGTTCGGTCCGAGGGCCTCGGTACGGTTACCGAATAGAGAGGAGCAGTCGAAACTGACTCTCTTCGGCGCTGGAGAGCCTCTAGGAGCAGGATCTTTCCAACGACAGAGTCGGCAGGGTGAACTCCTCTCGAGGATCTTCAAGCGGAGTTCGTCAGCCTCTTCCTCGTAAAGGTCCGCAATTCTTTTAGTCAGTAACTCTTTCGATCGTGAGTCAGTGGGAACAGCGAGGCTATTGATCTAGTCCTCGATCCGGCTTAGGAGATCTTGGAGCCTAGTGGGGGGCGGGGAGTCATCTTTCTTTTCTTCATCTAGCGATCCTTCGCCAATACACCCTTCACACCAGTCACCTCTACTTGAAGCTTCAGCCTTTACGAGGAAGTATACGGCTCGTCGCACTATGGCTCGTCAAGGGTCCGGCACGATACCGCGAGAGTCCAGCAACTCGTACTCGGGTTCACCGAGTTCGGAGGGCCTTTTGGGGGAGCTCCCCAGGGTTAGCGCGATATTGTCTTCCACTACAGAGGGGTCCGCGGAACACTCTTCTCCTGGTAGAGGAGGAACTCTCAGCTCCGGGAAGTGCACTACCGTCTTCGGCGCGTCCTGCCACGAGAACCTCTTCGTCGCGGTCCCTCCCCCTTCGTCGCGGTAATCGGAGTCGTCCGACGTCACAGAGTTGATCCGTACTGGCTTTTCCTCTTGGAAATTACGGTTGGCTCGCTTCGCTTCTCCGGACGAGGCTAGTGTCTTTTGGAACCATTCCAACCAGTACTCAGGAGTAGATAGTCGACCGGGGGAAGAATCTCGGGTCCTCGCTAGTTGCTCTTCGGGAATGCCTAGTAAGTCACTCAACTCGGCAAGAGACAATTCCTTCGATTGTTTCGCATTCTCAACTAACCGGCGCTTCAGTTCGACTTCATCAAGAGGAAACAGTCGGTCTTCGAGCTCTTTGTCATATTCTTCTTTCTCTTCAGCCAGCTCGGATGGCTTACCTTCTTCCAACGTATCTAGTTCCTCTCTGGTGAACACCCTCGCGAAGGACGGCTCCTTCTCCGGTTCATTCTTTGGGGACTTAGTACTGGCGACGTCCTCAGAGTCCTTTTCGGAGGCGTCGTCTCTCTCAGGAGGGGTCACGTCTTTCTCCTGCCCGCGTGGGTCCGCCTTTGGTACTGGAACACTAGCTTCGGTAGCTCCATATTCTTCTCGGGTTGGGCTTTCGAGTACCTCCGTCACGTCTGGGGGTAACCCCTCCTATATAGGGCCGTTATTGGACTCACCTTTTTCCTCGTCTTGATCGAGCACGCTCGAAACCACACTCTTGTGGTTCGTTGACGTCGACGGGTAGTCTCGTTCCGTCGAGGACGCCTAAAGTTGCGGCTTTTCCGTCTCTCCTTCCTTGCTTAGTTTTTCGTTCGTTGTTTCGATCTCGCTCTCTTGGTCATCTCTCGTAACCACTCTTAGGTTCGTATTGGAGCGTTCGTCGACGTGCGCAGCTATTGCGGGACCGTCCCATACGGGTCCCGAGCCTACCTCTTTTACAAACGCTTCTCTCTCCGTCTTCCAACAGTCGTTGGGGTTTGAGACTACCGATACCCCGTTCCACACGGGCGCCGTACGTCCTTCATTCTCAAACGGCAGTATTTCTTCAGTTCTCGTCATATGTTCATTGCTTACGTTCGTTTCATTTCTTTCCGGTAAGGCGGAACTCATCCCACCTCCAACAGGACACACTTCATACCTCTTGGTCGACTCCTCCGCGGAGTTCAAAGTGTTCCCATTTGTGTCGATCCATAGACAAGAGGAAGGAGCGACACTCCCTTCCCCTCCCTCTCGCCCCCATCATTGCTGGCTGGGCGCTTACCCTTGGACAGGTCCCACCGTTGCCCCTGTCGGACCGCCAAGTCTCTTCAGTGACGTCTTTAGAGGGCACTCCGCCAACATGTGACCCGATTCATCACACAGGAAGCACTTGCGTCCGTTCCTCGGCTGGGTGTTCCGGAATCCGCTAGGAGGGTCACGCTCACATTCAGGGCCGATGTGGCCCACTTCCTTACAGTGAGGACAGGTGGCTTTGCCGCGGCGACAGTGAATACGACTACACCCCAGAGTGTGACACCGACCGCACACGAGAAGATCATCTTGGGTTCGCAAGTCCGGACCCACACGAACGACCCTGATAGGCGTAATAGGAAGCGTTCCGGTAGGCTGATAGTGCAGAGAGGGGTTCGGATCAGGAGGAGAGTAGGCAGCAGCTACATTCATCGCTGGGGAAGCATAGGCGGTCGCCAGAGGACGCTCCATCAACTGCTGTTGCTGTTGAAGTTGTTGCTGTTGCTGCTGAGCGAGTAGATTCTGCGTCTGCTGCATCATGTTCATCATGCGTTCGAGGACAGCGTTCTCTTGGGAAGCTTTAGGGGACGGCACATTGTCGAACTCGGAGTCGTCTTCAACCGGACGGTGCATATTCTTAAGGAGCAGCATGGCCACAGCCGCAGGGATGGAGTCAATCATTGTCGTGGTGAGGGCGTTCCTCCAATCTCGGTTCCGAAGTCCAGACAAGAAGTACTGGTAACGCATCTGAGTGTCGTAGCACTGAGCATCATCGCAGAGACTTGAAATCATGTCGCCCCACACTTCGGCGGACATTCCCCGGGGTCGTTTAGTGTTCTTCAGATTCTCAATCAGTTGCAAAGGGGTCTGACTGATGAACTGGTTATGGAACCGAGTTCTCAGAGCCTCAAAGCTGTTGATGCGCGAGTACATCCACCAATCTTTGCCGACCTTGCCTTTCAAGCACTCCCTGAAAGCGCTGAGACGCAGGGGTTCGTCCAGCCCTATCGTGGCGTTCTCGAAGGCCTCCCAGAAGGATCTAGCTTTCTCCACCGACGCTCCTTCCGAGTAAAAGGGTTGGAGCATGCGAATTGCGTTTCGGATGTTAGTGGGCATACCATACTGGACACTAGTAGTCGAAGGCGTATTACCATACGTAGGCGAGGAGTAGTAGGAGTTACCTCCATATTCCCCATACGCAGGACCCTGGTGGGTTCCGGCAGAAGCCGTAGTTCCTCCGTTTCCTTGTGAAGCTCGGGTTGTTCTCATAGGGTCGACTCCGTACGCGACTATACTGGTAATCGAAGTTCGAGACCCCAGGCCTTCGGTAGGAATTTGAACGGTAGGCGACGAGACCTGGAAAGGAACCCTCTGAGGAACGGGGACGGTTACCGCTGGAGCGTTCTCCCCGCCTCCTCGCAAGTTACCGGAGGGCTGGAGACCCCAAGGAGGAGCGTTAGAGGTCCTCGGAGGAATACTTGCCGGGGAAGCACGTCCACCGTTTTCAGGGACAGTTGGTAGGGAGAAGAACGGGTTGAAGTCCTGCCCATATGACGTATTTGGGGTTCGAATTGTGAAACCTTGGTACGACGGGATTGCAGTCCTTACTCGAGTCGTAGGAGGGGGAGTCCCCACAAGACCGTTTCCACCAGTCTCTCCATAGCGGCGGCAATTTCAGGAGGGCCCATGGATCTCAACCAGTTGAGGGAGTTAAGCCAGCCTTGCACCGTACCTCGGCCGCCTCCGCCGTTCAGGGTCAGCATCGAGTCCAACTCTTCCGAAGTGAAGGTCGCAGGGACCCCGGAGCCCAAAGCGTCCGCGGGTGGCTCGACACCAGTACTAGAGTTGTTCCCCCCAAGTGGGTAAGCCGCTTGGTCTATTATATTCTGCACGTTTTGGAGGCCTTGCGTAGTCGACAGACTGGGTCGCATTCTCGAAGGCAGACTCTCGGTCGGGCCTTCTTCTTCCCGGACAGTGGCGCTCTCATCTTCTCTGCTGTTAGTAGCCGACATCTTGTCCTTCCTTCTGACGTTCTCTGCGAGACTTCACTTGGAGCAAGACCTTCTCCAGCTAGCAGACTACCCTGCTTCTCCACCAGATGTCGTATACCTCCTCTTCCTTCGAGGGTCGGGTAGTCCGCGGCTGTTCAGGGAGTACGGTCTTGTTCAGTGGCTGCAGGAACGGTAAATAGGAACACTAGAGAGTTGAAAATAAAAGTTTGTTGATTGGCTTGGCCTCCTCTTGAGTAGAAGGAGGGCAATATAAGACTGAGAGCTAACCGGAAGAGAGGCCTAACACCTTCTCGACCTTACATACACTACACTACATATTAAAAAAAAGGAAGGATTCACTTCGTTTGTTGTCGGCCTTCGTGAGAAAACGGAGAGCCTCTGGGAAAGGGCTTGATGTCGCGAGGTGCTTTTGGAGAGCCTCTGGGAAAGGGCTTGATGTCGCGAGGTGCTTTTGGTCCCCCGACGCCAAGACTCCGGCGTTCAGGGGTCCCCTTATAGGACCACCCTAACGGGCTCGATCAAGGGTACGTGCGAGGTTGAGCTCAACGGGAACCACCCTGACGGGACGGCGGGGCGAGGAGTGATTCCAGGGTCTCGGGTCATCCCGACGGGAGGCAGAGCTCCTGGAATGACCCCTCCGTTCCCGGGTACGGGACAACTGGAACGGACACGCTTGGGTGAGACGGACACACCTGCTTACAAATGTGCATACAAAGCGTAAGCTGGAACGGACACACTCGTATACAATGTACACGCCACATGTCACCATTGTCCTCCCGTAACAGATTTCGTGATCGACCCAATTAAAGTTGGCGACCAATCACAATTCATGATATCAAACGATCTGCCAATCAGGTCGCACTATTCTGGTCACTTCAGCTGTAGCACCCATTCGGCACGCGCACACCGCGTGCCAAGCGGTTTGCATCCAGGCGGGTAGACCTGGAAATAGCGTGTTAAAGACGGAGCATAATCAGCTGAACGTTTGCAATAGCAGGAGCCCTTAGACGCTTAGGTTCTGCGGTGTAGTGATCGAACGTGGCACCTTTGGCTAATACTTTGCTCCGGCTTATAACGTGCTAACAACTACGATAGAAGCTTTGTCACGCGGTGAGGTCTGGTTCGGCTGGTGTTGTCTAAGTTATAGCGATGTCCGAGAGAATATCCCTCGTTCGTGTGTCAACTTTTTAAATTACGCCTGGTAAAAGGAAGTAAAATAATTCTCGGGATATCCTAGTATACATAATATGATTTTGAGTAGGTGTAATGATTTATTTAATCATTACCCCGACTTAAAATCATTTTCTGGATAGTAGATTCAGCTACTACAGCATACTGGTCCATGTATCCAGACTGCAGCGTCTACCAGGACTCACGCGTCTATGATGACAAGTCTGCCATGTAAGCACAGCTTAATCGTTTTTGTAAGCTGCAGAGCATATTTCAGCACCTATACTAATCAGGGCCTTGCGTACACATATCACGATCACGGCTTCGACGAGTCGATTGCCCCATATCAACAGCACTTAATGTTGACCACGTCTGCACCGGAAGATACACGTTGCCGTCCTTTTGTTTCTTTGGGAGGCTTCGAATCTGTGAGCGTGTAGCCCAACTTGGAGCAACCCTAGCTTCGTTGTCTTGCAACACGATCGTCAGCTTCCTCCCGCTCCGCCCGCACTTCGTTCAGAAGACCCGGGTCTGGATCGATAGAGAGGGGCTTGTCGGGTCACGACGGAATATCATTCTGTTCGTGATAAAGGTGTCGAGGGATCAGAAACGAGGCTTGGGCTGAGCGTAGGGGGTTCTGTACTTGCTGCATAGACCGGAGTGAAGACCACTTGAGCTGAAGAAGGTAGATTCGAAAGTGATTTATTGATCGGAGCTCACACTAACCTCACTACCTAGTCATCCAATCGTTTGGTGCTCAATCACAACACTCTGTACTCGTCCAGTCACCCTACTCTTCCAATCATCTGTAGCATAGTCAACCTACCGTGATCGGCGCGGGATCGTACTGGACCGGATCCAGTTGACCAGTAAAGAGGTACCCAAAACCTACAACCCTCAATACGCCCCTTAATGCGGATACGCCTTGATGCTGAGAGTAGCCGTCAGGTCCAAATGGCGAGGTCCTGGGACCGCCTTTGTTACGATGTCCACCAGTATCGCGGAAGTCTCGCGATACTCGAGCTTCACTTCGCCACGCTTGACTTCGCCATGGATGTGGAGTACTTGATGTTGATGTGCTTGGCGCGACCGTGGTTAACTGGGTATTTCGTCATCTTAATGCACAACTGATTGTCTTCTCGGATTGTGAGCTCGGGTCCAGTATTGTTGGTAGCCGCCAAAATCTCGCAAAGCGGGCGAAGCCACTTTCCTTTTTGAATCGCCAGGCTGAGCCTTGATATACAGGCACGGGTCGAGGGCTGTAAATGATCATCACTAACTCTAGGCAGTCAAAGTCACCGTCGAGTTCGACGCCTTCGAGAACCTTATTAAATACGAGATCCTTCATGATAACATACAAGAACGCCGTCACCACGTCCAGTAGGTTAAGCGGCCAGCCAAAGTATTTGGCCAAAGCGATCACCATGCACAACATCACGTACTTAATCACCGACGATAATGTCTCGGTGCAGTCGATTCCGTACTTCTGCTTGAAACCATTGATCCATCCGCTTTGCGCTTGATCTTGAACACCCACTTTGTGCCGACGGCACGCTGTCCGTTAGACAACTTAGCAGCGCGGAACACATCACGAAGACGCATTGACACAAGATCAGCACGAATTGTCTTGCGCCAGTGCACTTAGTCTGGGCCGCTCGTCGCTTCTCAAAATGTCGACTGCCCGATAAAATCATAGATGCTTCCACCGCGTTGACACTTGAACGTCAAAAAAACTGGAAATGTTCATTTCGCCACCGTCAAACACTACTTGGAGGTTTCCGTGCTTGTTAATCTGTGGTACCGAAAGCAAGCTCTTGCTCGTGCCCAAAATATACCGAGCG
>NW_003303726.1:1049865-1056362 GCF_000142945.1 Phytophthora infestans T30-4
CCGGGCGATACCACTTCGGGGCGCCACCAATCAGCCAAGCTCGGCTGCTCCAGTGAGTCTTGACTCCCTTATGGCCAGAATTAACGAGCAAGGGCATGATCGCCGAGAAGAATTGACCTTCTTGGCGAGGCTCATGGCTTACGGATTTACTCGTTCCGTGGAGCCCTCCGATCCCGTGCAGCGGCGAGCGATTTTGCATGCTGCTTCCGCGGGGGAACTGTTGGATATCTTGAAAGGCAACTACGCCGCTCTTGATCATCCAAAGATCATCGGCGATCTCCAAGCTGACAATCAAGCTGCTCAGGAGGAGAACCGCGCACTGACTCGGCGACTGGACTCGCTTGCTCTCAGCAATGTCGACTTGTCAACTCAGCTCTCGTCGGCTCAACAGCAAGTGTCTCGATTGGAGGCTGCTGCCACGCAATCGGCTAATCTCCTCGCGTCGCTGCGAAAGGCTGTAGCTCTGAGTGAGGCAAAACTTGCTCGGGCCATCGCAGCTGAGCAGAGCAAGGTTGACGCTGCGTTGGGTCAGGCCCAGCTTCACCATCAGCAAGTCTTGGATCGGGACGCCGAGATCGACGTCCTTCTCCGATCCATTTCTGAGAGGGATGCGGCGTTCATCACTCTTCAAAGCATTGCTTCCAAGCACTTCGAACAGCTGCAGGAGTCGGTGCGGCTGTACAGTTCCACCGGTACTCAACCCTTGCGGCACGCTCAGTCGGTGATCGCTGAGCAGCGGGCTGTGATCTTGCGACAGAAGCGGCTCATCCGTCGGAATGGTATTATTCCGATGCACGATCCTCACATGGCTGCTGCTGCTGGCGGTGGCTTGCAAGTTCCTGGGCTTGATCCGTCCGACCTTCTCCTCAACGCCCGGCTGTGTCGTGTCTTGGCGTCTCGCTTTCCCGAGGTTCTCAACATCCCCGCTGGTGAAACTCGGCGGTTGGAGTTGATTGTCCATCCTCGCCGAGATGCTCCAGTGGCGAGTTCCATTATTGGTCCTAGTGTGGTTCCCTCAGCTAGTCAAGCGTCTTCGGCGACTTCATTGGCAGACTCGGCTACGGCTCCAGTCAGCTCAGCGGCGGTAACAACCCAGGCTGAGCCGACTCTTGCTCAGCTTCACCGTACGCCTTTGGCAAACTTGACCTCGACTCAGCGGCTTCCGCGGTATGCCAACCCCAAGTCTCCCACTGCTGCAGGTCCTCGTCATCGTGCACCGGCGCCGCATCCGCCTCAGCCGTACGCTTGTCCACTCCCCGGAGAGGATGGACACGAGGCTATCAGTACCCTTTTGCACTCAAGTTCACCTCAAGCTACTGTATCCGATGGAGGAAGGCCTCGCTCTGGAAAGTCCCGTCGTCGGACTCGGCGGAAGAAGGTTCGTCACCTTCAGCTGAGATCTGCTACTCAGCCCTCTGTCTCTGCTCGCTCTGAAGACGACGATGACGCTTCGAGCGAAGCTGAGTTTGAGTTTGAGTTGCCTGAGCCGCCCGCCGACACCGTTCCTGTAGTTGCTTCGACGACTTCGGCTGGTTCTTCGTCTTCTGGTCCTCCGGTGACTTCGTCAGTCGCGGCTATTCGCCCACCGCCGATATCTTCATCCGATGTCGTGACTTCACTGCCTGTCCCGGCTACGAGCGTGTGTGCCCCAGGCTCGACTTCGCCCATCTCCGCTGGGTTGCCCCAGTCGAGCGCACCACTCAGCGTCGTGCTAACGGTGGTTGGACGCTCCCAGTTGCCCTCTCGGGGTCTGAGCGTATCCACCACGCCGACTGACCTAGTGACTCCGGCCGTGAGTGTCCTCAGACCGTCTCTCCCTGTGACCACGGCCGTGTTGACGTCCCCATCTGGGCGCCCTATCCGGAGATCTGCTGCGACCGCCCGCACTGTGACTGCTCAGCTGCTTGAGGACCTCGACGCGTCTGACGACGAGGTGTTAGGGCCTGGTAATGGTTCCGTACCGTCCACCGGCTCGACAAATCCTGCCGCTGGGTCGCTCTTGGATCCCATTTCCTTATCAGAGAACTCGGCTGGCAGTCCTTCAGGTTCCGACTCAGCGACCGCAGATGCTCGTCGTTCTGCCCAAGCGAGCAGTCTTCATGCGGCGATCTTCGGTTCTGACGACGAGATGAGCGATGAGTCCTTGCCGCCGAGTGATCGCCACTCCTCGCGGCCTTCATCGAAGGATTCTGGTGACGGGACGAGTTCTGCCTCTGCGCCGGCTTCGGGGAAGCAGCAGCATCGCAGACGTCGTGCCTCGTCGAGTCCTACCGGTCATCGGTCGAAGCGATCCAAGAAGCACAAGAAGCATCACAAGACGCACCGACACCACAAGCATCGGCAGCTTCCGTCGACTCCTGATCCAGCTCCGGCTCAATCCATTCCGGCTGCTCCTTCGCCGAGTAGGCTCCCGGTTGTATCGATTCTCTCTCAGCCGAGTTCGACTGCCTCACGTCCGGCTTTGGTCGCACTACCCAGCGCTCTTACCCATCCGCTGGCGACGTTACGGACTCGAGCCTCGCAAGCGGTGTCCAAGGATTGTCGCTTGACTCTTCACATGGCTCAACTCCGCGAGGTACCTTTCATGCATTTCGGCTCAGCCCGTTGTTGGAATGCATTATTGGATACACTGAGCGGAGGGGTGCAGATGGAGCTCGTAGGAGGCAAGAGTCGTGTGCCACCTACGCCGTGTTCTCTTGACGGCATTCGAGATTTCATGGGCCGTTTTCGACCCGAGCCATCCTTGTCAGCGTCCTCGGCGGATGCTCCCTGAGCTTCCTTTCTTCTTTTCTCCGTCGATACTGGAGGAAGCTCGGCGGTGTTTGGCTTCTCAGACCCGACCTCGAACTTTGATGCAAGCTCTTGGAGATATGTGGGTAAAGCTTCGTGGCGACAGTCCCTTGGACTCGGCGGGGAGGCCCATCCAGACAGATGGCCAAATCACCCGCTACTTCGTAGCTCTCTATGAGCGCCGTCATTGGATCGTCGAGTCGAGAGTGTTGATGGGTCTCCATCCTGACGTCAACCCGGCTGCCACGCCCGCTCAGCTTGCTGAGGTGTATGAGCTGTGGCTGGTGTATAAGCGTGAACGCAAGCGTCGTAGTGACACTCTGCGATCTTTGGTTGTCGCTGTCTACGATCAGCTTTACTCGGCGGTCACTCAGAAACTCGGCGATGAACCTGCTCCTCTGGTGGACGCAGAGATTTATTTCGACCCGTCCGTCCCCCATTATTCTCCTGTTAACCTTTCGTGGGTTCTTTCCGGGAGAGACTGGGTCCAATGTGCTCATGATGTGGATCTAGCTGAGCCCTGGCGGGTTTGGTGGCTAACTGACCCGGCGGTCCACCCGTATAACACCTGCTTTCGCGCTCGAAACGTGGACTTCTTGGTTTTCGATCCGCGCGGTATGGATCCTCAGGTTGTTGACGACGCGATTGAAGAAGACTTTGATCTTGCCGAACAAGCGCCTCCTGCCTATGCCCCTGGTGCTCCAACTCGGCTGAATCGTCAAGGCATCCATATCTTCACTGGGTCTTCAATCGGTGAGCTCGGCTCAGATGACGAGAGTGCGTCTGATGACGACTCGGCGGACGATGGGTTGGGTTCTCCTAATCTCCGAGGCGCGTCCCCGAGTATGTCTCTGTTCGGCACCCCACTCCCCAGTGGAACGGATCCGCCTCAACCCACTTCAGCCGAGTCGGGTCCTGAGGCATCTGGTTCGGCTTCAGCTCCGTTGGCTAGCTCGGCGATGATACTTCTTGCCACGGCTGCGGATGTTGCATCTCCTTCCGCAGTTTTCCAAGGGATGACGTCTGCTACGACGCCACGCCTCCAATCGTCGAGTCCGCTGAGCTCTTCCCAGCTGTCTCCGTCGGGTTCAACTCACTTGGAGTCCGGATCGCCAACGTTTTAGTTTTCTTCTTTTGACTGGGCGTCCCGTAGGTATCGTTCAGGACTTCATTTCGTAATTATTCAGTATATGTAGTTTCGACACAGTAGCATTCCATCTCAACTCGGCCTGTGTCGTCCGCTGAGTTGGGGTAACTTTTGGTGCAATAGCTGTTAATCCTCATCTGCAACTTGCACCATTTGCAGACGGTTTTCACGCTTCTTCTGTCGTAGATAGTCAAACAGGAGACCTCCACATGACAAATTTGACAGTGGTTCCCAAGTAGGCTCATCGTAGCCGACCCACTTAACTTTAAACTTCCGTTGTGATCGTGACGTACTCGTGGATAATGGTAGCTCATCGTCGAGAATTGCTTCGACTTCATACTGGTTCGTACTTGTGTCTGGCTCCCAGCTGTCTTCAGGCAGTAATTCTTCGTCAAAGTCAAATCGCTGAGTCTCTTCGAGGTCGGCGATTAGTCTCGTCTTTGGTCTTCCGCCGAGCTCGGTGACTGCCTTCAGACGTGATACATGGACTACTGGGTAGAACCTATATCCGCTCTTGTCGGGAATTTCCAATTCATAGGCGAATTCTTCCACCTTCTTCTTCACCCTGAATGGTCCATGCCATCGGTGGGCTAACTTCTTGGTCAGGCCCAACTTGACTCGCTCCATAAACAACCAGACTTGATCTCCTTCTTTGAACAAGGATTTGGTGGATTCATCGCCTGGTTCTGCAACTTCATCTTCGTCATCTGCTGTGTTGGGAATGGATCTTTTCTCCTTCTTGCTCAACGCTTCGTTGTGCTCTCGAGCTCGTCGTGCTTTCTCTCGCACTTGGAACTCAGCTGCTAATCGAAGTGCCACTTCTCGTTGTCTGTTCGCTTCTCGGCGCCACTCGACTGCGTCCGCCGAGTTAACTGGGCGTCCCTGTCCACGTCGTATTGAACTCGTCATAGCCTTGAGTGTAGACTTGGCGTCCCAACCATGCACCAGATAGAAAGGGGTTTCTCGCCGAGTCGAATCTCTTGAGTTGTTGATAGCGTGTACCATCTTCTCGGCGATGTCATCCCAGTCGGCTTGAAGTGGGTCTTCCACGTAGACCCGTATAGTCTGAACCATTGTCTTGACTGACCTCTCTTGTTGACCGTTGGCTTGTGGTCGGTAACTCAGCGTAGCTCTTGATCTCGACTGCATCATCTCGGAGAACTTTTGGAATACTTCACTCATAAACCTTGGATCTCGGTCGTGCCGTATCAGAGACGGAGCCCCGAACTGCCTGAAGACGCATTCCTCAAATACATTGGCCACTTCGAGTGCTCCGGTGTCATTCATAGCTTTAGCGATAACGAATCCCGTGAAGTGGTCCTGGAACAGCAGCAGTGCAGTATTGCCCCGCTGAGTTCGAGGAAGGGGAATCACGTAATCCATTGACACGACTTGGAATGGATGGTCTGACACCACATTTCCCGGCGAGTAACCTCTCAACTGTGGCTTGCTCTTACTGGTATTGCAGTCCTCGCAGGCCCTAACATGTTTCACCACGTCGGCGTAAAGACCAATCCAGTAGTAGTCGGCTTTGACTCGGTGATACGTTCTGACAATGCCTTGATGCCCTCCTTCGATCGAGTTGTGACAGTTATGAAGTATTTCGTCGACCATAGTTGACGGAATCACCAATCTCAATGAGAGGTTCGGTTCGCTGAGTTCGCCCAGTCGGCGAGCTTCATCTCGGCGGTATAACAGGCCGTCTTCGCTGAGTACAAAGACTTCTGCGACCTTGCCGGCATTCTGAGCTCGACGGTGTGTAAGGTCCTCAAATTCACCTCTCAGGTACGCCTTCAGATCGGCACACCTGAGTTCTTCATCTTGTGCCTTCGCGATTCGTCGTCTCCGCTCCGTCTGTACTGTCACTGGATCAATGTCGTTGGCCTTCCTAGCTGTCTGGGCTGACTCCATCTGCGACCCTGTTTTGACATTCGGGGTCGTGTGGTTAGTCCGCCGAGTCGACGCCCTGCTGACTTGTTCGAATTCATCTCCACTGCTTTTAAACGCAGATTCTCTAGGATTTGTTGCCAAGGCTTCGTGATCCTGACTTCCTCCTCTTGCTCTAGCCGAGTCTTCATCCAGCTCGTCCTCAAAGTGAACTCGGCGTACTCGGCTACGAGTGACTGCCGTGACAATCGGGGTTTCCGCTGGGTTGCCTGTGGCGTACAGTTCTTCGGCTACTCGGTTAATCGTTCTCTGTTCTGCTTTCCTATCCGTCCCGAGAATTACTCGTCCAGCTTTAGCTTCTAATGCTTCTGTAGCGAGCGAATCAGCCGCTGCGGTATAGTGTCGCGCTATGTGTCGATACCGGACCGAGTTGAGTTGCTTCGTGAGATCCTTGTGTCGAGCTAGCTCCACTTGCAATGTTTCCTTCTTGCATGCTATTACCCCCATGGATTGCTGGATTGCAAGCCGGGAGTCACCCACGATAATCAGATCGGTTATCCCTCGGTCAATCGCCGCCAAGACGCCATTGTTCATGCCGGTGTATTTGGCGATGTTGACTGTGGTGGACGACAGGTACGCACTCGCAGCGATCTCTATGTCCCAATTCGGAAGG
>NW_003303726.1:1057217-1059534 GCF_000142945.1 Phytophthora infestans T30-4
CTCGTGCGATAGGAAATCAACCTTGGTTGGACGAAGATTCTCTTGGTAAAGCTGCTGTTAAGTTCGACATTCTGTGAGCCGGGCTAGTAATCGGTCCAGTGTCTCCAAGCAGGCGTCGAGCGTCTCCCCTCCAAAACAGATATCATCGACAAACGACCTCCGCTTGAACACCGGAATCAAGGAAGACTGGTCTGGTTCTCCATTAGCAAATATGTCGCCGTCCGGTCCGTTGACCAGGTCTTGGACCGGATCGCAGTCAGCTTGTGATTGGTGGTCAGCTTCAAACTTCGTCAGCTGACTCTGCGTTGAATCGCTGACTCCGCCGAGCTCAACTCGCCGAGTTCCCGACTCGGCTTCAGCAACAGCCATTCGTTCAGCAAACAACTGTCATCCTCCCTTTGGTTGAACATATCCCCATAGAGCGTTGTCAATCAGTCGTTGGTAGATCATAGGCGCATTCTTCAATCCAAACGGCATTCGTAACCATTCAAAGTGTCCAAGCGCACAGACGAACGCTGAGATCTGACGAGCTCGGCGTGTCATCAAGACTGCCCAGAACCCACTCGCAGCATCGAGCGAGCAAAACCACAAGTAGCTCTCCAATTCGGTAAGCAGGTCATCAACCAGTGGCATAGCGTATTCCATCGGTGTCGTAACCGCATTAACCAGTTTATAGTCAATGCATAGCCGAATATCCACACCATTTTTCTTGAGCACTATCACTACTGGCGAGGCCCAAGGGCTGCCCGAGAATGATATCATCCCAGCTCGAAGCAGCCCTTTCAACAACTCGTAAAGTTTGCTCAAGTGGCGGAGAGGTATCCGCCGAGCTCTCTGCTTAATGGGTGCGTGTCCTTGAACGTCGATGTCGCACAATGCTCCGTAGGCTGGAGCGGCAGGGCATTACCACTTGAAATCATTATCCCTTCGTGCTTTTGTAGTTCTGCCACCAATTTAGCCGACTGTGCCGGCGTATGACTACTCGACTTGACGTTTGCAGCGCCATAGTCGAGTTCGGTAGGCTCAACTTCAGTGAGGTCGGGAAGGAAGGCCAGCTCGTGAGCGTAGTACGTCAATTCCAGATCTGTTCCACTACGCTCAAAGGCGTTGGTCGTACCATCGTCAACATCATCCTCTTGCTCGTCTTCGGTCGCGGCGATAGCCAAATAGTGTTGTCTTAGGGTTTCCGTTGGGTCTCTCGTCGAGTTGCACTCAGCTTGTCCTAAAACGTAGTCAATTCCACCGGGGTCGAACACCGTCGCCGCTGAGTTCGTTACTCCGACCTCAGCTATAGTACCTTCCAACAGTGATACCTCTGGTAATTCATAGTTGTCGGCTGCGTCAGGGCCCGTATTCGCTGAGTTCACTGCGATGGTCGATCTTACTCCTGCGTTTTCAAACTTGGCGCCGAGGTAGATGGTATCATCGTCACGCTGTCTAACCACTTCCGGACCGGTCGTAGTCTCCATAGTCTCCAACGCTGAGTCCGCCGTAGCTGGGTCGTCGCTCGGCTTTATTCCTTCAGGTAGTAATACCTCCCGACTATCATAGTCCTTGGTCGCGTCGGAGTTATTATCCGCTGAATTGGTTGTGACGGCGGAACTAACTTCCGTGCATGCAAACGCGTCTTCGGCATAGCTGACATCCTGACAACATGCTATGGCCACGTCCGAGGCACTCTCAGTGTTTAGATCTGCTGACGCTGAGTCCACTGCCCCCGACTGGATAATGCAGGCTTCCAGTGTACCCATCGCTGAGTTCACCACGGCTGCGGAACTTGGTCTAATGACTCCAACCTTGGCTCGGTTGTCAGCAACGGGTTGGGCGTCACTTAGGGCGCGTTCCGAGCGTCCTTCAAGGTCTCCTTCCGTTATAGCTGAGTCTTCCGTCGCCGACACGTCTTCCTTGGCCCTTACTTCACTTGATCCTTCAACCGCTGAGTTCGTGTTGACGTCAGAAATGGCGCCATCGTCTTCAAACTTGGACAGCTGATAGGAGACATCTTGGCCATCGTGTAGCACCGGCGTACGATTCGCTCGGACGTCTTCCAGCTTGAACGCTGAGTTTATAGCCGGGTCACCCCTTGTCACCCCTGAAGTCGATATGACGTCTGCGTTACCGGGTCGCCTCTCTTCGTCGCTGGCTTCAGTATCAGCTTCGATCCTTCTCCAGCGTTCGGCACATGTTAATTCTGGTCCACTTTCCACTGGAGGAGGTCGTCTTTCCACCGCCGTCGGAGTTGGGTATTTTCGGCTTTCCACAGCTGGCGGCTGGTGTGACAACCAGTCATCGTACAGTCGTTGTTCTTTCTGCAACA
>NW_003303726.1:1059634-1061095 GCF_000142945.1 Phytophthora infestans T30-4
TCCGAAGTTCCGCGGATTTATTTCAGCTGAGATTGCTTTCACAAACCTGTGCCCTTCCACCAAAGAGATGGACGAACGCGCGCGAGCGACTTTACAGTTCACCGAGCGCAGAGGCTGCTCGGCTAGAAGTGTTACGGCACCCAGGCTATCCGACGTACCGGCCCGCTGAGTATGCGGGGCTTCCTTTCGCGCGTAGCGAGACTTTGTCCTACCCGGACCGACCTAATCTCTTGGCGCTACCAATCAATACCCTACAAGCTATGCCTCTCGAGTATTGACGGCAGGCATAATCCAGCCCTATGCAGGGACTTACCGGAAAAGTGTACACGTGTCTTGGACTAGGAAAAATTCTGCTCTGTTATCTTCTGGGAGCCCTTTCGGCTCCCCCTATTTAATCATATGCTTCTTATACAAATATCTAGTGAAATGTAGTCGTTTCGGATCTCTACCGACCCTTCAGCTGAGTTCCGGCGACCGTTGAGCTTAGCGGCCATCCGGATAGCATATCCGGACAGATCGCCGAGTACTTACCGTGCTCCTTTGCTCCTAAGCTCTGGGTTATCAGACCGAGCCGATTCTTGACCTAAAGTAGGTTGGCGTATGGTCGAATCTGGAAATCCCTACACAACAGTAGTCTACCCGCGGTGGCGTGGATTGACTACGAGTGCTACCAAGTCACACAGCACCTTGCGCTAGAGGAAGTTAACTTCCGAGAGTATACAAACTCTCAGTGAACGGCAGTTCACAGGTCCCCTCTTTAATTAAAGAGAGCGAAGTGACCTGAATAAGGTAGATTGTAAACTGAGTATATTTATAGGTAGGTTAAGTTTGGGTTTCATACAAATATTTAAGCTACCTATAGAAATGCAATGTTGTTTGACCATTGGTTGCTTTGAACGACCTTGGTACCTTGTACCAAATATCCCGGAGTATGACGTGTCATACTCCTGAAGTGTGAAGTGTCACACTTCATGTAACCAGGGTACACTTAGGGCTACGTGCCCCGTTACAGCTTCAGATATCACAATTATCAAACTTTGGACTCTAAAAGTCCAGAATAGTTTCACTAAATCAGTACAATCGTCCATCGCTTTTACAAGGGCATTAATCGAAGGGAGTACAGTCGCCAAACATGGTGAATTCGCTTAGTAACCTCGGAGGTAGGAACCAACGCTTAGCTCGTGTAATATGAATGAGGGGGGGTTGGCTTGCAAGATAGAACAGGCACTCGTCGGTAGGAGCGGATCTTCGATATAAATGGGGGGGGTGCATGCCTCCCCCCATTTTTACGGAAATTTGCCGATTTTCTGGCGATTTCTTTAGAAAATGCCAAAACAAATGGGCACTTTCCCCCACCCCTGCCCCTTTATTTGGAGTTGCCCCCATAAAATCGGGCTATTAATAGATCCGCCCCTGCTCGTCGGTGATTATTGCTCACAAGACCGTTTGGTATTAATAGCA
>NW_003303726.1:1061195-1064445 GCF_000142945.1 Phytophthora infestans T30-4
AGGCATTCCTCCAGCGGTCGAAGGGGCCTCCCTCGATTAGGAGTTGGTGATTCCCTGGACCCATTTCACTATTTTATTTCTAGTTCTCTTCCTATGAACTGGGTTAGCTGGCACCTTTAAAAACAAGCACACACTCCTGTTCCCGGGTCGCGGTACCAGTTGTGGTGTAGTAGAGCACACAAATACCGTCAGATGTGGATTCCTTACACAAACCACAACGAATCGCCGAGTTAGGTCGGCGGTTGTATGGCCTGCACAGAGGGTGGTCCCCTCGCGGTCCGGCCCTTCCGGGACAGACGAGTGGCTCGCTTCCGCTCGGTTCCGAATAACCAAGTCAGATCACTTCCGAGGCTCCGCCGAGTTTAGTTCGGCTGAGCTCGTTCACAACCCTGTGCCCTCCACCAAAGGATGGACGACGGCGCGCGAGCGCTTTTACAGGTCACCGAGCGCAGAGGCTGCTCGGCTAGAAGTGTTACGGCACCCAGGCTATCCGACGTACCGGCCCGCTGAGTATGCGGGGCTTCCTTTCGCGCGTAGCGAGACTTTGTCCTACCCGGACCGACCTAATCTCTTGGCGCTACCAATCAATACCCTACAAGCTATGCCTCTCGAGTATTGACGGCAGGCATAATCCAGCCCTATGCAGGGACTTACCGGAAAAGTGTACACGTGTCTTGGACTAGGAAAAATTCTGCTCTGTTATCTTCTGGGAGCCCTTTCGGCTCCCCCTATTTAATCATATGCTTCTTATACAAATATCTAGTGAAATGTAGTCGTTTCGGATCTCTACCGACCCTTCAGCTGAGTTCCGGCGACCGTTGAGCTTAGCGGCCATCCGGATAGCATATCCGGACAGATCGCCGAGTACTTACCGTGCTCCTTTGCTCCTAAGCTCTGGGTTATCAGACCGAGCCGATTCTTGACCTAAAGTAGGTTGGCGTATGGTCGAATCTGGAAATCCCTACACAACAGTAGTCTACCCGCGGTGGCGTGGATTGACTACGAGTGCTACCAAGTCACACAGCACCTTGCGCTAGAGGAAGTTAACTTCCGAGAGTATACAAACTCTCAGTGAACGGCAGTTCACAGGTCCCCTCTTTAATTAAAGAGAGCGAAGTGACCTGAATAAGGTAGATTGTAAACTGAGTATATTTATAGGTAGGTTAAGTTTGGGTTTCATACAAATATTTAAGCTACCTATAGAAATGCAATGTTGTTTGACCATTGGTTGCTTTGAACGACCTTGGTACCTTGTACCAAATATCCCGGAGTATGACGTGTCATACTCCTGAAGTGTGAAGTGTCACACTTCATGTAACCAGGGTACACTTAGGGCTACGTGCCCCGTTACAGCTTCAGATATCACAATTATCAAACTTTGGACTCTAAAAGTCCAGAATAGTTTCACTAAATCAGTACAATCGTCCATCGCTTTTACAAGGGCATTAATCGAAGGGAGTACAGTCGCCAAACATGGTGAATTCGCTTAGTAACCTCGGAGGTAGGAACCAACGCTTAGCTCGTGTAATATGAATGAGGGGGGGTTGGCTTGCAAGATAGAACAGGCACTCGTCGGTAGGAGCGGATCTTCGATATAAATGGGGGGGGTGCATGCCTCCCCCCATTTTTACGGAAATTTGCCGATTTTCTGGCGATTTCTTTAGAAAATGCCAAAACAAATGGGCACTTTCCCCCACCCCTGCCCCTTTATTTGGAGTTGCCCCCATAAAATCGGGCTATTAATAGATCCGCCCCTGCTCGTCGGTGATTATTGCTCACAAGACCGTTTGGTATTAATAGCACTGTAACCCTCGTGTTTGTACAGCTGTAACAAATTCTAACATATAAGAAGAGATATTACAATAATTTAAACCAGAAACACACGTACAAAATGCTCTGCAGGTCGCATATTGTCGAAAGATCCCGCGTAATGGAGCGAGAACCACGGACAGCAGCTCGTGAGCTCGTGCGCTGATGGGTCTGTGAAGCTCTGGCACTTGCAGACACGTGACCAGTTCCCGATCCAGAACTATCACGAGCATAAGCAGGAAGTGTCAGGGGTGAATTGGAGCTTGGTTTCGAAAGACTCACTCGCCTCGGCGTCATGGGACGGCACAGTGAAGGTTTGGAAGCCCGAGGTACCCCACTCGATCTTGACGCTGGCAGAACACTCTAGTGCAGTGTATAATGCAGTGTGGAACACGCAAAAAAAACTCGTTGATCGCATCATGCTCCGGAGGGCACTGTCAAGATCTGGGACCTCAACAGTGCACGTTCCGTCACTACCATCGCAGCTCATGGCAACGAAGTGCTCGCTCTGGACTGGAACAAGTATAACGAGTTCGAAGTAGTCTCTGGATCAGCTGATTGCAGTATTAAGATCTGGGTACGCTCTCCCGTCGGAACTCCGATTGTAACGTATCTATTTAACGATTATATTATCACTACAGGACATTCGAAATCCGACGCGTGGGGTGAGGATGCTACCAGAATACAGCTACGCTGTAAAGAGGATCAAGTGCTCGCCTCATGATCCAGACGTGATTGCCTCGGTGTCGTATGACATGTCGGTCGGGGTCTGGAACACCAAATCGCCATATCCGCGACTTCAGAACGCGCAGCACCACAGCGAATTCGTGTTCAGCTTCGACTTCAGTCTCTTTTTAGATGGTTTGGTAGCTTCGTGCTCCTGGGACCGACAGGTAGCAGTGTGGAATTACTTCGGTGGACCGCCGCCATCGCCACTGCGCTAAGTTCGCATGTTTGCTGCTTAAGTTCGCAATAAACAAAATGATGGAAGCGTTTAATAACGGACATTAATTGTGTATTTGAAAAGATAGATCGTCAGTCCCCGGTTGGTGCTGGACGCTTAGCAGCGCGTATTATAACATGAAATTATTGGCCCTTTAATTGCAGATTCACGCCACTTTTTTACTTTGCCTTCCCTCAAATGTTGTTTCCCCCAACTGTGGAAGCTGGTTACCTGTCAATAACTAATAAACTGCAGAAAAGTACCCATAACGGTGAAACTATACTTAGGACCTCTTTCACTTAAAATTGTAACAAAGTCAAAAACAGCTGTAAAAGTGCTTCGGAATAGTCCCTGCACTACAGTATTTCTACCGTATTATACTTTGTAGGACAAGAACACAACTACCGGTGAAATCAAATCCTAATCAAGAGCCGACTGGGAGGACCAGGAAATAGGAGCCTCATTTTTATTCTACTGGTAACTTAAAAATAAGGTTAG
>NW_003303726.1:1065687-1066703 GCF_000142945.1 Phytophthora infestans T30-4
GAGTTGAGCCGAGTCCCATGTTGCGTGCAGACATTATCAGGTTATCAGGGGACCCAAAAAATGTGTGCTCAGTCCGAGGCCGCAGATTGGCTCACAGGCCGTCGTCATCCATGCAGTCAGCACGAGTGCTCGTTGGCGGACAGTATACGATTGAGTATCTTGGATCACTGATGCATATAGTCGGTAGTCTCCGTCGGACTCCGATGTAAGTTCTATTAAGATAATATCATACAGGACTTTGGAATCGGAGGCTGGGTGAGGATGCTACCAGAATACAGCTACGCGTAAGAGGATCAAGTGCTCGCCTCATGATCCAGACGTGATTGCCTCGGTGTCGTATGACATGTCGGTCGGGGTCTGGAACACCAAATCGCCATATCCGCGACTTCAGAACGCGCAGCACCACAGCGAATTCGTGTTCAGCTTCGACTTCAGTCTCTTTTTAGATGGTTTGGTAGCTTCGTGCTCCTGGGACCGACAGGTAGCAGTGTGGAATTACTTCGGTGGACCGCCGCCATCGCCACTGCGCTAAGTTCGCATGTTTGCTGCTTAAGTTCGCAATAAACAAAATGATGGAAGCGTTTAATAACGGACATTAGTTGTGTATTTGAAAAGATAGATCGTCAGTCCCCGGTTGGTGCTGGACGCTTAGCAGCGCGTATTATAACATGAAATTATTGGCCCTTTAATTGCAGATTCACGCCACTTTTTTACTGGTACAGGATTTGCCTTCCCTCAAATGTTGTTTCCCCCAGCTGTGGAAGCTGGTTACCTGTCAATAACTAATAAACTGCAGAAAAGTACCCATAACGGTGAAACTATACTTAGGACCTCTTCACTTAAAATTGTAACAAGTCAAAAACAGCTGTAAAAGTGCTCGGATTAATCCTGCACTACAGTATTTCTACGTATTATACATTGTAGGACAAGAACACCACTACGGTGAAATCACATCCTATCAAGAGCGACTGGAGATCAAGATATACGAGCTCATTTTATCTACTGTAACTTAAAAT